>NC_139663.1:8562792-8680292 GCF_951799395.1 Argentina silus
TTGCATACAGAATGTGAGAAGGACAGCTCACACACACACACACACACACACACACACACACACACACACACACACACACACACACACACACACACACACACACACACACACACACACACACACACACAGAATAGCTAACAAGCATATGACTACCAAGCCGTTGGCGTGAAACCTCGTTGGATTCCAAAGTGATGGCAGTATGAGGTCTGAGTGTTTCTCTCTTACTTTAACTTGGTGATGATGGATGTGATCATGCTTTAAAAATAGAGGAGATGCTGTCACACACACACACACACACACACACACACATACACACATACACACATACACGCACGCGCACGCGCGCACGCACGCACGCACGCACACGCACACACACACACACACACACACACACACACACACACACACAAACACACACACACGTAAGTGAATGGGATTTAAGTACTGTATATGCTGTAGGGAAAATGTCTGTTTTTGAGTTGTGAGTGTGGGCTCAGGGTGACAGTCAGCCAGAAATAACACGTTGAAACTGAGAGCAGGACTTCCCCTTGGTTACAGAAAAGTGATTCTAAATCATCTAAACACCCAGTCACCCACCTATTGTGTGCGCGCGGTTTGCATCCAAATATGACGCCTTGCACGCCCCTTTTCTTCTCTTTTCCCTTTGCCCCTAAAAATGTAATGATCCCTAAAATAGTTTGAAGGAATAAGATGAGGTAATACACCAGAGAAAGAAACAACAGTTGGATAGATGGAGGAAACTTTGGACTCTCAGCCCAGTGTGTCCGTGTGGTTGCCATGGCTACAGAGCGGGTGGCTAATGTGCGTAGCTACTGCCTGTGCTTGGTGACCCTTGTCATGGGTGGTTTGGCAGTGGCCAGGCCAGATGTGTGTGTGTGTGTGTGTGTGTGTGTGAGAGAGAGAGAGAGAGTCAGGGCTCACCTCGATGTCTCTGATCAGGAGCTGGGTGGGGGTCTCCACAGGTGCTTTACTGTCGATGACTTTCTGAACAGCACAGGCCCAGTGCACGGCCTCGTTGAAGTGCTTGGTGTACAGCCTGTAGCAGTGCTTACGCCCATACACTGTGATGCTCCAGTAGCCTACAACACACACACACACACACACACACGATCACAGTCAGCATAAAGACTGGTTTTATACATATGAAACATTTCAACTTTAGTGGTCACAAAAATGAAGATTTCTAAAGAGACAAATAGTCTCACGTCGAAGCATATGATATATAGAATGAACTCTTGATATAAAATAGCAACAAAGGAATGTTCAGTGGAGACTGGGTCATGCCATCGTGCGGTTTTAGTAAATAAGGAAATCTGCTCCACTCTCCCTCTCATGTGGTCTGGACATGGGACACTCTGCATTTCTGACATGACTCCTGCTCACACACTTCCTCTCCCGCTTCCTCTCAGGGATCAAAGGTCAACCAGAGTGGGGCTTCTGACATCTGCATACTTACTAAACCCAAACCAAACCACAACGATGACACAGCACAGTCGGGACAGAAAAGTGCTAAAAAACCAAACAAACAAAGCCTTGCCTTCCTCTGTATCTCTTCTGACACAACCTGTTAAACAAGCACACAAATCTTCGTCTTTTTTTTTTTTTTTTTGGGAACACAGGAAGTACAGCCTTATGCGCGCCATGGACCGCATGAACCTGTCTACGTGATTTGGCAACGGATTTGTCATTGTTTTTTCGCTTTTCAGGGAAGTTCAAATGCCAAGTGAGGCTAAAGCATGTTCTAGTACAAGTGAGATAATGGCATGATAACATAATGCCCAGCTTGACCCCATTCACTGATATTTCTGGAGTGAGAAGACAAGGGGAAAGGGAGAGGTGGAGTTGATTAACCCCTGAGAGGGGAACTAGTATTGTACAGCAGGGAGAGAGGGAGGAAGAAGCCATTTTTCATACTTCTCTTTTGTGGCTTTTGTCCATGGCTTACATCGCTAATTCAGTTGTGAAGCAGCAGTAAAACACACGACAAAGCCCCCGTTGAGAGTACACACACACACACACACTTCTCTCTAGGAAAGTCCCAGGGTAGATTAAGTTATTATGGGGAATGTTTGGGTTTGGATTTTTTTTTTTTTTCTTCAAGGTATTAAGTGGTTGGCTGCCTACCAGGGTACAATCCCATCCCCATAGGCACAGAGGGCGCCATGTGGGAGTAACAGAGAGACTCCTGGGCCTAGTCATCCCTCTTTTATCTCTCCTTCTCTTCCCACAAAACAAAGGCCTTTCATCTTTATTCCCTCTCTCATTTCTGGCTTCCCTCAGAACCTAGAGGGTCATGCTGATTACTCAGAACAGTATCCTCCAGAGATTCCCTGTGTTCTGGAGAAAAACAAAGCCGGGATTTCCAAAGGTTCCCCCCCGTGTGATGTGTCACAGGGAACTGAGAGAAGACCACAAATCCTCATTTATACTAAATACCTACTGGAACAGCTATGAAAGGGGATGTAGCAGTGTATGAGTCAGTGTGTGTCAGATAGTGTGTGTGTCTGTATGTGTGTATGTATGTGTGTGTGTGTCTGTATGTGTGTATGTATGTGTGTGTGTGTCTGTATGTGTGTATGTATGTGTGTGTGTGTCTGTATGTGTGTGTGTGTGTGTGTCTGTATGTGTGTGTGTGAGTGTTCCTCACCAATCTCTTTGTAGGTCTGCTTGTCTGGCCAGATGACGGTGCAGAGGCTGGTCAGTACCAGAGTGCCCAGTCTGCGGGCTCCGCTCTCTGAGCTGCTGTAGTAGTCCAGGGAGTCCTGGCTCAGGACGAACCAGTAGCGCCGTTGCTTGATCCATCCTCCACGCACTTCCCGGAACAGCCAGCCTGAAGACACACACACACACACTATTTAACCTACTCTGAAGCAAAGCATTACTGCCACATGTACATGTTGTGAGAAAAGGTTAGATTTGACCATGCAAGAAAAGAGAAGGACCCCTGACTTGTAATTGACCGTTAAGTCGTTGCAGTCTGCGAGTGAAAGTGTGTGTCGTGTTGGGGTGAATTTTGCGGTTAATTAGGCTGTGCTAAACATAATCAAGAATCTAACAGACGGAAAAAATGGCTATATAACATACGTAGCAGGTTAAAAATAACACCAGCTAATGGCAGCTACAGACATGAAGGCCTGTGGCCCACCGGGATGATT
Organism: Argentina silus; assembly: GCF_951799395.1. Classification (NCBI taxonomy): domain Eukaryota; kingdom Metazoa; phylum Chordata; class Actinopteri; order Argentiniformes; family Argentinidae; genus Argentina; species Argentina silus. The sequence continues at coordinate 8,565,969 of NC_139663.1, forward strand.
ACAGCTTTTTAAAACGCCGAAAAGAGGGAAAAGGGAGAGGTTGGAGCTGGTGCAGCAGGAAGAGAGCTGAGAGAGGGAGGTAGTGATCTTTCATTAACGCCGAGGGAGAGAGACCATCAGCTCAGTTTCTCAAGAGAGGCGGAGAGAGAGAGAGAGAGAGAGAGAAGCAGACACGTTCTCCTGGCCAGGTTTTGCTCTTTCACCGCCACACGAGCATGGCCCTCGAAGCTGTTCTACTGTACTCAGCTCCACATGAGGGGTTACGGTGCTCCGCACGTCCGGGGGGGAGGGCTGCTCCGCTGTTCCCAAACACCAGACTCTGAGCACACCACACACTAAACTATGCGTGCAAATTGTTCCCTATAAATATTTAATCTCACAGAGGATAAATAAGCAGTGTTGGCGGAGCATGTGGCCAGGCGCTGCCCAGAGAGAGAGAGAGTGAGAGAAAGAGAGAGAGAGAGAAAGAGAGAGAGAGATAGCAGGCCTGGTCAGAGGTCAGAGTTCACGGCAAGGGCTGATGGAGAGGCTGGCAATGGGCCAAGGCAGGCCACCTGGCCCAGGGTAGGGTAGGGGGTGGGGGCCGGGGTGAGGGTGGTGGTTATATGGCAATCTGCCAGCGGTGGTGTGTGTGTGTGTGTGTGTGTGTGTGTGTGTGTGTGTTTATAGGAACAGTTATGCCATGTACCTTCAGCTACCTTCTGAGAATGGCTCTGACGCCAAGCCAGCGTCACAGCTTCCTCTGTGGTTAGCAAGCTGCATGCCACCTGTCAGCTCCCCCTCGCTTTCCCTACATCTTTTCCCGCCCGCTCTCTCAGTCATTCCCTCTTTCCCTTCCTTTCATCTCCTCCACCCCTTCTCCCTGCTTCAATGTGGTTTTCCCAGGGAACTTGCACATGCAGCGCCCCTCCTGCCGCTGTACCATCCCCCAAATTAAAACCCAACACTGGAGGAGGAGGGTGGGGGGGGGGGGGGGGGGGCAGTGTAAGAGTCTACACACTCACGCCATGTTTCCTCTTTCAGAGTGGGTCTATATGATATAAGTGGCGGCCTTGAACACACTATAAATCCACCCGATATAGACCAGAGCAGACAAGCATAAAAACCCCAAATGAATAAATAAAAGCTATGACAGGCTGGAGGGGGTGGAAGAGAGGCTGGAGGGGGTGGAAGAGAGGCTGGAGGGGGTAGAAGAGAGGCTGGAGGGGGTGGAAGACAGGCTGGAGGGGGTGGAAGAGAGGCTGGCTGGTTAGTAAGAGAGAGCTTGACACCTTTGTCACTCACACAGGATGTCCTGGCTGCAGCTGCTCTTTTTGGGAGAGTGAGATAGGAGGACAGTGAGAGAGAGAGAGAGAGAGAGAGGGAACCAGAGTCCCGGGACCCCCGGCATCCCTCTCCCCTCCCCCCATGGCCCTCCATCTGGATCCCATCTCACTGGCCTGCTAATGCCTCCCCTGAGGGCCATGGCTTGCGCTTAATTGGTTTCATTTGTGACCTCTGACCCCAAACATCTCTCTCTCTCTCTCTCTCTCTCTCTTGTTTGTTCTGAGGATTTGAGGGAGATTAAAAAGATCTACGATAACAAGCAGCCTTCTATCTTGGGCTAGAGCTTCAATCATAGAGGTAGAACAGAATGTGGCTTCAATGCCATGATGAAACAGGCTATACAGAATTATACAATGCAGACTGCATCTCTGCGGCGTAGCGTGTACACTGCTCATCACTCCAAATCACGATTCAGTTTCACTATGAATCAATAGAGAGGAAATCCAAAGATCTAGGCCTACTGTCACGTCATCCTGTCTGTGTGTGTGTGTGTGTGTGTGTGTGTGTGTGCGTGTCTAATCTCTGTCTCTGCAGGGTTGGTGACCTATTTTAGAAAAGCCAGGCCACACTGGGCCCCAGTTGCCTCAGGATGTCCCCCATTGAAAACCACACCAAAGCAGGGGACATCCCTTAATGGAGGACGCTATTGAAAACAAATCTGTGCACAACAAGGGCCGAGGAGAAAGAAGAGAGATTTGTGATGTCCCGGAGCATCGTACAGCGGCGGTGGCGGTGGCGGCGGCGGAGGAGGCGACCCACATGAAGAGCAGAAATCCTGAGCCTTGACCCTGTCCCAAGGGAAGTAGCCGTCCTCCGTTTGGGGAGGAATGTGCCCCCCTAACCCCCCCCCCACCCTCAGACAGCAGGGGACAGAGAGGGTGAGGGGGGGGGGGGGGGGTGCTGCTGCTAGCCAGGGGTTGCATGGTAACTGCTGTCAGAATTAGCCGATCAGGCTGCCGCCATCCCAAAGAGGACGTAACTTATCCAGGCCCTGGCATTTTACTGCACCGTTTCGGTAGCAGGAAAATCACACATGAATAGCCTATGAGATCATTCCTCACAAGCATCAGGCACGCAGGCTCCTAATGCTGATGGTCATCATTACATGAACACAGAGCAGAGTGGCTAGCCAAGGAGCTGGTCTGTGGACCACATGTGTTCAGCCAACTAGAGTACAGTACAGTACAGTACAGTCCAGTCCAGTACAGACCAGTACAGTCCTAGAGAGTACGGTGGTGTGAAAAGCCTATATCAGAGAGGAGTAATGACATGCACTGAGATAAAGCTTGTTAACGCTGTCAAATGATTAAACCCCTTCATCAGACATTCTGTTATTACTGTTACATGCAGTGGACTCAGAAGACAGCAGGCACACAACCCCAGTGGGGAAGGATGGTGAGTTGGGTCTTACCTTTTACGAGCAGCTCGGGGTCTTCCTCCAGGCCCATCTTACTCTTCTCTATGATCAGACTCTTCATCTCCTCAGGAACCTCTGACAGACTGTGTCTGTGAGAGAGAGAGAGAGAGAGAGAGAATGTAAATAACCCTGTTTCCTCTCACCACATAATACACCCTCACAGCTACCCCCCTCACCCCAATACCCCATTGGCTCTCACATGGTGGGTGACCCCCCCCCACCACCCTCTTTGAGTGACTCTGCCAACCATAAGCCTTTCTGACACCCTATGTGAGAGAGGGACAGGTTGAAGTGCTGTGAATATCTCTCCTCTTGCGTCCTGCGTCCTCCCTCTCTCCCTCTCTCCCTCCCTCCCTCCCTCCCTCCCTCCCCAGCTGCACACATACCACGCCACTGTGGACAGCTCATCTCTTTTTATCGGTTTGGCTGGCGGGCTGAACAAGGACTGAAAATAAACGTGACAGAGCGACGCCGGACTGACTCACAGCCAGCCAGCCAGCCAGCCAGCCAGCCAGCCAACTCATACCAGCCAGCCAGCCAGCCAGCCCACACCAGCCAGCCAGCCAGCCAGCCCACACCAGCCAGCCAGCCAGCCAGCCAGCCAACTCATACCAGCCAGCCAGCCAACTCACACCAGCCAGCCAGCCAGCCAGCCAGCCAGCCAGCCAGCCAGCCAGCCAGCCCACACCAGCCAGCCAGCCAACTCATACCAGCCAGCCAACTCATACCAGCCAGCCAGCCAACTCACACCAGCCAGCCAGCCAGCCAGCCAGCTCATACCAGCCAGCCAGCCAGCCAGCCCACACCAGCCAGCCAGCCAGCCAACTCATACCAGCCAGCCAGCCAACTCACACCAGCCAGCCAGCCAGCCCACGCCAGCCAGCCAGCCAGCCCACGCCAGCCAGCCAGCCAAATCACACCAGCCAGCCAGCCCACGCCAGCCAGCCAGCCAGCCAGTCAGCCAGCCAGCCCACGCCAGCCTAGGGAGGATTGCAAGGGGAGTTCAAGAGGTCACACACTGTCATCATTAAAACCCATGACTAACATCCCAAACATCTGTATATATCGTGTTCAACTGCTTCACTTTTGTGGCATGAGGGTCACCGTCGAGTCACTGGCACTGTAAGAAAACATCAACAAAACGACAACAAGACAACACACCACCATATGTTGTCATGGTAAAGCAGGTGGCATTGAGACATCTGGTCAGGCAATGTTTTGGACGACTGACAGCTTGTTATCTCGAGCCAAGCCCCATTTCCATCCCATTAGATTGTTTAGAAGAGTTTTATCTACTCTCATTTATTTATCTAATTACACGTTTATTTTCTCTATTTCCTGCAGTTTAACTAGCGTGAGAGGTATGAGGGACAAAAGCCCCCTTCCTTCCTCCCCTTCCCCTCCCCTCTCCTCTGGAAACTCTTCTCAGGAAATGACTTGTGGCCACGCTCCATCACCATGCCGCAGTTGTTCTCTCTTAGTTACCGTTCCTCTGGGCTGCTGATTTATGGGTATTATTGATCACTGATGATCCTGGATGCTAGGCAGACACAATCAATGAGTCTGCATATAATCTGCCTTATTCAACTCCACTTACATGACTGTGCTGACTGTTTCCTGTCTGTACAGCTATCAAGTGGACCCTTGTGTCAAGATGTTTTTCTGTGTGTTACAGACTGTACTTGTTTGGCTATGCTGTATATTACGGGCGGGTGTACATAAGTGTACATAAGTTTGCGTGCGTACAGTATCAGACTCACAGTCAGTGATCCCTGTGGATTTGCTTCAGTCTCTAAATTGAGCGAATTCTCAGACACAGTGAGAAACTCTACACCTGACTGACCCTTCTGCCACTCCACTGAGGGACTGTGTGTGTGTGTGTGTGTGTGTGTGTGTGTGTGTGTGTGTGTGTGTGTGTCTACGTGTGTCCCTGATACCCGGCATCATCAGAGTCAGAGCAAGAGCGAGAAAGAGTAGGTCATATCTGTGTCACACGATACCCAGCCTAGGTCCTTGGCTAAGCCAACAGCATTCAACCAGTACCGCCACTAGCCCATTCCTATACAATGCATGTAAGCATCCCTCTTAAAAGCATCAAAATACATCAAGAAATCTGAGGACACCTCTTTTTTGAGGCTGTTAATAACCCTTGATACAGAAACAGATAGACATGCAGACAGACCTATATGCAGCCCTTTAAACTGAGAACTCAAGAGACAGATGGGGATTTTGATCTATAGAAAACTCTTAACACAGCTAAGGAATAGTGTACCGGTATGTGGAGGGACTTTATATCAAAGCCTAGGATCATTTTGTGCTATTGTCTGGATTAGGCTTGCGTCACAACTCTGAAGAGCGGTATAAACCAGTCTTGGAACTCAAGTTAGTTTTGGCCTTGCTCAAGGGCAATGTTTTCCTTCCAGGATTTGAACCAGCAATCTTGTAGCAATGTCATGAAATCGCTCAATTTCCTATGTTAAGCTATAGTCCATGACAATCCTGTAGAATAACATTCTGGGAGACATATCTGAAATAAATACCCTGAGAGAGAGAGAGAAAGAGAGAAAGAGAGAGAGAGAGAGAGAGAGAGAGGGGGGGAGGGAGAGAGGGGGAGGGAGAGAGAGAGAGAGAGAGAGAGAGAAAAGTGGAGGGAAGGAAAAGAAAGAAAAGAAAGCGGGGTGTGGGCCCAAACCGTCCTGTTGACCTTTTACTGTCCAAACAAGCCTGACCTTCAGCTTGAATGGGCCCTCGTAGAATCAGTGGAACCATCTGGGTCCCCAGGCCCCAGCTAATGTCTTGAACACAATCTCCAATTGTGACTGGTTGTAGACACAGGCACCACCACATCAAAGTCACATCAAATGCAGCACCACCACTCTTGAAAGAAGCCCAGATTCCATGAGTTTGGGAGGTATTGTGTGTATTACTGTACTGTACTGTGTGGGGGTAAAGTGAGTGTGAGAGTCTATGGCATTTTGGTGAACTTCTCTAATGAGGTTGTTTAATACATTCCTGCTATAAGTTATATAGCTATATAGCAATATCATGCTAGTCCCAGAGCATAAGACATAACACTATTCAAGAGTCTGGCAGACAACACATAGACAAATGTCCTATCATGCTACTCACTCTTACAGACCGACCAACACAGAGACCTAAAATAATGTTTCAACTCAGCTAGTTGTGAAAAGAGGGGCTATGAATGAATGGTGTGAACTAACTATCAAAGGGACCCTCCAAAGCCGGATGGGGCGAGGGGGGGGGGGGGGGGGGGGGACTGGCTTGTTTCATGGGAGAGAGCCTGGGTGGGTGGAGGGTAAAGGGGGTTCATGTAGTGCAGCTGGGGGCACATGTTGGCATAGTGACAGATGGGGCTCTGGGGTTTCCACAGCTGTCCAGCAGCCCCCTCTGCCCTCCCCCGACCCTCGCGTTCCCAGCAGCCCCCTCTGCCCTCCCCCGACCCCCTGCGTTCCCAGCAGCCCCTTCTGCCCGACCCCGACCCCCTGCGTTCCCAGCAGCCCCCTCTGCCCTCCCCCAACCCCCTGCGTTCCCAGCAGCCCCGGCAGTAGCCATGACAGAGGGGGCCTTGAGTACTGACTTCCTGTGGAGTGCAGGAAACAATTTGACACAGGGATTAGACAGCATGGTGGAGTGCAGAACCACCAAGGGAGGCTAGTGGAGGTAGAAATCAGAGGCCGGGCTCTGTAATGCATGGAATGGAATATGGAATATGGAATTCCTCATTCTAATGAGCCTGTCTTCTGATTTCTGGCTCCACCAGAATCACTCCAGACCAGACTTCTAATGTAATGAAATGGGAGAAAATCCGTAGTCAGTGGTGCAAAACTCAAAGACAAAGACTTGAAAGTTTTGTACAAGGTGGTATTTTATGTTGGAGAATTTAGTTCTAAGGATCAAAAGAGAAAAAAATAACCTAGAGGGGGGGGAGAGAGAAAATACCCTTGAGATTCTTTGTTTACGGAAGTGAATGGGAACACATGGAAAGCTTCTGCAGCCCAGATGGCATAAGTCTCCCTCTCCCTAAATCTCTTTCTTTATTTCTCTATATCTCTCCCTCTCCAATTCAGTCTCTCCACTGTGTAACACCAGCACACTAAGCAAAACCATCTGTTTGCCCCACATAAATGGGAAGCTAACAAAGAAAGAGAGAGAGAGGGAGGGAAGTCGAAAGTAAGAGAGAGAGAGGGGGGGGGACTGGGGAGTGAGATGGGGAGGAGACTGAGAGACAATAATCATAAGTGGGTGTATAATTAATTAAAATATATACAGAGCTGTGTGTATAGGCAGTGAGTATATTTGCCTCCGTTCAATATTCCATTTGATCACTGATCGTCACCAATAGCAGACTCTCAGTGGTCGGCTTTCACAATCTCACACTGGACTTTCACAATCGCTCCAAGCAGGAAGGAAACAATACACATATCAAATCCGTCTGAAGCGATACATTCACACATCATACACATGGATCCGAAGAAGAACAATATACATCACTATACATGTTGATATAAACAGACCAAATCATGAGCAGAGAGAGATAGTGCTTTCACAATAACTCTTTTAAAGCTGTGCAGAGAGCAGAGAGACTCAGCCAGACAGACTCGTGGTGACCACTGCAGCCGATGAGTAATTGATTTCAGTCAGGGTCAAATTAAGGCGCCGAGACGTTAATTAAAGCTAGAAACAGTGCCCTTGCTCTCGGCATTGGGAGGATCGCCGTAAAAGCCTGATTACAGTAATGTTCCAGCATACAAAGTGGATCCCCATGACCGTGATCGACGAGGTTGCCAGATCATAGCCCTCACACTCACGCAACCAGGGTTCTTTTACATCACGGTGACTGACACAGGAAGTTATGACATGGGAGTGGAGATTTGGATCAGAAGAGTCAAATGCCAGCATGGAGGGCAAGTTAGTGTGTAAAACATCTGCGTCACAAACAGCAATGAGCTCAACAAGGGGTCTCCATGCACAGCCCACCTTCACGCATGGCTCATATACATACACACACGCAACTGAAAGCAATGGAAACGACCCTGGTTTTATTAGACATCTGAACAAACACATGACCGACTGTCATAATACAGGATTCATACACAAACAGTGTAGTCTCTAGGGAGATCTTAAATACATACACCAGTGGAGGATGGCAGAGGTAGAAGTTGGAGGACAGGCTCATTTTAATGCATCAAATGGAATGAGGAATGGTATCAAACAAATGGTATCATTCTATGCATTACAATGAGCCCGTCCTCCGATTTCTACCTCCACCAGCCTCCTCTGACATACAGTAGGTAGTGCTATAGCACACAGTCTCCCAGTAAAAGCCCATCTTTCTGTCATGTCCCCGCCCCCCTCCCCAGCGTGACTGGGCCTCCGCTAGGGACTGAGCTGGTGGGAAAATGGGAATGTGGTGATTAAGAGTGGGCCTATATGACCTCCCAGCTAAAAATACGCTGTTTACTCAAGACCACTGCCAAAGAATTCTGGACTAGGCAGAGGGGAGAGCAAAATCGTGTTTTCAGGGGGAACCAACCACAGAGAAAGAAAGAGAGGGGGGGGGGGAGGGGGTACAGGGAGGGGGAGGGGGAGAGGGGACAGGAAGTGTGAGTGTGCGTGAGTTTTCAGAGTGAGTGATTCTGTGTGCGTGTAAAGCAAGGATTGCCTTGAGGGGAGGGAAATAATGCTTTTTCAAGAGCTTGAATAGAGTCTATATAATATAGGCTGGGTAAACCGTATATCTTGGCATGTCAAATAAATAAATCTGTCCTGGTTAGATTAGTATGGAAAGCTGACATAACAGCTCTTGGGTCTGGTCTGCTCCCCCCTACCCCCCCCCCCACCCCCCTCCCCAAACACACAGACACACACCCACACCCTTTCGAAAGACGCTCTGGAACACAGAGTCTCATTCAGCCATTATTGTCTGGCTTCCTACATCAACAGTCATGTACTTGACACGGAAGGAGCGTGTCATGACAAAGAGAGGAGAGGAGAGGAGAAAGAGAGGAGGGAGGGAGAGAGAGAGAGAGAGAGAGAGAGAGAAAGGGTTGGGCAACAGAGCAAGAGCAGCTCTCAGTGGGTCCAATGTGCTCCCTCCTGTACAGTGTGTCCTCTGGCCCGCCACTCTCTTCTCCATCTCTGGCCTGCCACTCTAGGCTGCCAAAGAGGAGCTCAGATGAAGCAAGAGTGAAACGTCAGAATGAAAAGAAATAGCGATGATATAAGACAAGGGAACTGTCTGACTTGCACCTTGAGGCCAGAGGGGCATTTCAGAGAGCCGCCAGCCAGCTGGCCGGCCCTGGCAGACTGTCACAGCCGCCTGTCACACCTGGGCCTGCGGACGCTGCATGCTGGGACGTCTTTCACAGACACCACGGTCGAGCTGCTACCGGAGGCTATGTAACAACAGAGAGGAACAAACTACCTTTTAGACGTACGTGCCTTCCCCTCCCACACACTCCTGTGGTTAGCTTGGCTGAGGTACCGCCACAGAGACAGGTCCTGCCACCTCAGCGGAGCGTAACCACAGGTCTGGTCGGCACGACACACTCCGGACGTGTGAATACTCACCCGTACGGTACGCCCACCCACTTGCCCTGAGGGAACTGTCAAACCACACAGAACCTGTTCCACGTGAAGCCCGAGGGAACGGAGGAGCGGGGAGGCTACAGTCAAGAGCACATGACTAATCACGCTCAGATAGCGCGGGCGGCCATTAAGCTATAAAACCTGACTACTTAAGAGATAAAAGATGGCAAACCCTCCCTATCCCTTCAGAACTGTGATTCACTTGTGTTTGATGTCCACTACTTTTGTGTAAACTCAATGGGCCATTAAAGAACTAGGCGAAATCGATCAGAGGTATCCATCGGTTACCATTACGTCCCTGAGTGTCTCCTTCCCTCCTTGGATGGGCCGATGGGTGTGTCCAGTGACCAGGTAATGACTGTGTAGCAGGGTCCCTGATTCCCCCCCCTCTGTGTGATGATTACACACAGCCTTTTCACACACTCACTCCAAAACCTACCATAAGTCATGCATGTGACCCTGAGGCCAACGGCTCCCTCCCTACTCTTTGAAAGTGACGGAGACACACGCACGCACGCACGGACGCTCGTGCACACACACACACACACACACACACACACACACACACACACACACACACACACACACACACACACACACACACACACACACACACTGTATAATGGCCCATGCTAGCCACGCCCCTAAGGGTTGTGTTCCAGAAGTAAGACTGAGTCATCTAGTTTGTGCTTCAGGAGTCTGCACGTCCCGTCTGAGAGCCTGCCTCAGCCTCCTCAGCCCCCCCCCCCTCCCCCTCCAGTCACCATCCTGATTGAACTGTCCTCTTGTCGCTAGTGGTTGCAGTGTCTCTGCTGTTCATTCACTGAGTTAAATAAGTCTTTGAGAGGGCTGAGACAATGTGTGAGAGAGGGGAGGGAGTAGATGAGAGAGGGGGAGATAAGGATGTGATGTCATATAGCTAGGCTGGGGACTGAGATCACGGACACTCATATCCCCAGACAGGAACGACCACTGATACCGGTGGGGATCAGACAGAGTGTGTGTGCGTGTGCGTGTGCGTGGGCGTGTGCGTGTACATGTGCGTGTCTTATATTGCACCTGGGTGTGAGAGTCACCCAGTCTCTCATGCTGACACATTTCCTGGGAATCTAAGATGGTGGTAGTGTGTGTGCGTGCAAGGGCATGTGCATGTGCATGTGGTCAGGCGCATGAATCCTGTGGTGAGAAACCCCATGAGTACAACAGGCTCTGGAGAGGGAAGTGAAAGATAAAGAGAGTGTGTACAAGCCAATGAGGCCTCAGAGCTGTGAGGAGCATCTGATAGCAACAGAGAATACTGAACACACTTCCTAAAAGCAGTCGATACACAAAGGTGCACACAACCACAACCGCACGCACACACAAGAGGCCTGACTTACCCGTTTATCCTTTTGGTTGTGTGTGTCGGCTGAGAAACGGTCACTTCAAGTGGACCCTGTCAACAAACAGAGATATACATTTATTCTGTGCACAACATATGAACATCAAAAACACAAAATATAGTGTTTCTTCTTGTACCCTTATCTTGAGTCTGAATTAGAGATTCTACTAAATCTTACTGTCAGAGCCAACCAGGTCATGCTTCTTTCATCTCTTGTTCATTGATTGGTTAAACTGGACGGTGAGAGGCTGATGCAAATCTATTATAGCTGATGGATGTTCGAGCTGGATAACCCAGCAGCATTGATGGAGTTCAGGTGTCCCTCACTCGTTCAAGCTATTTGCATACTGCCTACAGTATCTCATGATACCTTAATGTCTGCTTTGCCCTTGAGTTGAAAGTGACAAGTCTTTCGATATTTTGGGTAACAGTTACTGGGTAGAATAGTAGACAAATGCTCCCAACAAAAACTAGGTTATTTCGCAGGTTGGACAAGGAGAGGCGACTGCTCCCCTTACAGGTCTACCTTCAGCACCCATGTTACAGTACAGTGAGCAGCCTTTCCTGGCAGTCACGGCACATAGCTGCTCTGCTCTTGTAATGGTTGGCTTTCACTTGCAAGGGTGAGCTGGTGGGGAGAAATATGGCATGCAAAACAGGCTCATTTAACATAGGAGCAGGGAACAGAGGATTCTTTTGTGCTTTAGCTGAATGCACCCCCACCAGCTAACCCCAAACCCTTTTATTTAGATCCAGTCGTTTCTGTGCAAAGGTTACTAGCAGAAAATATTCTTTGTGGTCTCTCTCCTATCGGACTCAGCTACACAACTTAGTTTCACTTCAGGTTTACTTTTACATCATTACATGAACACATAATGAGGAAATGAGGCCACCATGACTGTAATGCAGTGTATCCTCACCTTCTGCGAGAGAGCAAACAAAAGTAAGAGAGAGGGAAAGAGAGAGAGAGCAAAGCCACAGACAATCTGGGCCCATAAATGAGGGTGTAGACCTACTGCTGCTCTAACTGCAGTGATGATTAAGCAGAGGTTTATTTCCTGGAAAATCACAATGAAGGACCAACATTATTTCCCTGTATGTTTCCTCTTATGACTGTCTGTTCACACTTAACTGTGAGATGAGGGTGTCTGTTTGTGGTTTGGGAAAGAAACAGCTGGGCATCTATCAAAACAGTATCAGACTAAACAATTTAAAATCTAATCCAGGTGCCAAGTAACACTACTCTCTCCATCAACGTCTTAAGGGAAATGGGGTGCATCAAGTGACTACATAGATTGGAGTCCCCGCTAGGAGACAAGCTAAATCAAATTTCACGGTGGAACTTTTCATTCCAGGATGCCCCAGTGAAGCAGGAGGTGGAGAGGAGGTTTCCTTTTACAGTGCATGGGCCCTCAGGATTACTAACTTGACCTTGGAAAACCTCATCAGACCTTGTCTGTGTTCGAGTTGGACTGAGTCTCTGGGGCACTGTGTGTTTCTGTGGCCTGTGTTGTTGTCTCTAGGAGCCACAGCCTTGAGCGAAGCCCTGTGGCTGCCCCAGCCCAGCCCAGGGTTTTGGCCTACCTGAAACTCTATCCAGGTCAGCTCTGGGCCCCTCACAGAGTTCACAGACCACATTTTACTACTGGGCCTGCTAAGTATAGCCTAGGACTGGTTCTGCAAACACACATTGCATTTCTGAAAGTTAGAAAGAAAACCAAACTACTAATTTACAGTCTAGGATCTGCTTGAAGGGTTAAGGCAGACAGGCGGAGGCCAAATGAAAGAATAATGAAAGAAGGTGTGGATAATGAGAGTTAGTTAATGTTTAACCAGGGGAGAGGTACTGTAAATGTCAGACAAGCCCAACAGGAATGACTGAATAGTGTCGTAAAGCAATTTGTGAATGGAGCCCATGTCTCTCCCCAGCTCCTGGCTCTGGCCCTGTCTCTGTCATCCCTAAACTGTCTGGCCAAGTTCTGATCTCTAGCACACCAACGGAACGCATGCTATGTCTGAGGGAGACTACGGTCACACAACCGGTTTGGTTTTCATGTTTATTATCACTAGACTGCTTCATTTCGTCTGCAGGATCCCTCTTTCAAGTCATATTCCTGAGAATGACAAAAGAAGAGAACGAGGAGATTAAGGAGCAGGAACGGTGTGCAAATCAGAGTTCTGGCAGAGACAGTCCCACTGGAAGGGCAGGGGATGAATCATCCAGAGTGGAGCGGGGCGGGAAGGAGAGAGATGCTGTGATGTATTCGTTCCGTGGCTCACTTCCGCTCACCCCATGCCCCCCTATCCCTCCCTCCCTCCCTTCCCCCTCCCCCTGCAGGTCTCCTGGGAGGCTGAGTAACCAGGAGGAAATGCTTGGGCTCTGCCAACACCAGCCTGAGGACCAGATGTGTGGCCTGGAGGTGGTGAGGCCAGGACCGAACGGAAACCAAATATAAACCAACATACCGTAACACCTCTGAAGGCTCTTTTTTATTTTTTTTATTTATAAAGGGTGGCCAGAAGCACCGGTTAACGGGACCCACATTCGGCATGCCAGGACTGTGCCCGTTTGTTCCCGGTAACAGGACGCATTGCGGCACTCCGCACTGGCAGTTGCTGTGGGCACTTTGCCTGGTGGCAAATGCCTGGTGCCTGGTGGCAAACTTCACATCGTAGCAGAATGTAAAGTTTCAGTGGAAACATGGAAAGGAGGGAGAATGACGGATGTCCTCTCCTAAAATTAGTGCCCTGTCCCAACACTGGAGGCATTCAGCTCGGCCTGACTGTTTGGGCAGCTGTTAGAGAGCAGTTTCTTTGAATCTGGATTGTAAACATGCAGGGAAAGGTTCTGAACTGGCCTAGCTCTCTTCGAGCCAAGCCTGCACAAGCGTCAGAACTGACTCATGACTCTGACCTCAGCAGGAGCTCAGGCTGGGCATAACGTGTCACCCATGGCTTTGGTAATATGGTTGTTACGCATCACAGCCATTTTTGGCGGCATTGAGGAAAACGACATTGGAGATCGTGGTTAGGATTTTGGATGTGTCTAGAGTGGGAGACACCACCAGGCATGTGCGTTACTGTGGTCATCCCTGGCAGGAGCACGGCACATTTAATGGGCATTTCAGAGAAGACGTTCCAAAACACACACACACGGGGAGGTCTGACCTCCTGTCTGAAAGTGTGGCTTGTCAAATGCTGGACGTAATGGAGGACTCTGGATAAACAGTGGAAGTTCCCTTTGGGGCTTTCCCCAGGACTCATCATAGACCCCCACCCTTCAAACCACCATTAACACCATGGAAACCCAAGCACTGTAGTCCAAAGTCCTTACAGGTTCCAGAGAAAGCGTCGGGGCGCATCCCTATGGTGTCAGCCTAGTCTGGGTCATCTAAGGTCGAGGCTAATCGTTGGCTCAGCATGAAATATTGGCTGTGTAGCCTCTATCTAGCACTCATCGTGACATGAGTCAGGAGATACAGGATTTACAGCAGGCAGGAAATCAATAATCAATATCCTCAGGAACAACCATGTCCGGCTGCAGATACAGAGCCATAAAGTGGGATGTTACCGATAAAGGAAGGTATGACCATGCAATAGTCATGCCATCACCCATATCAGTTCATTTTAATATGGGGGGGGGGGGGGAGTAGATTACATTGAATAACAATAGAACAAGAGAAGTCACTCAGGCAACACTGTCAAAAAAATAAACATTATGGGCAGCTGAGGGAGAGAGAGAATGATAAGTAAAGAGAAAGAAAAAGTGAGGCAAAAATCCATCAGGTTAAGGTCCAACACAGCCTCTGGTGGGTGGCTGTATGTTTGAGGGGCTAGATAAGTTGCATCTTTTGGAGAAGGGTGTACAGAGGGAGGTGTGTGCCTGACTACCTACAGCCCACCAGGCTTCAGCCAGTAGGACAAGCTACCATAAACCTGCATTGATTGAGATAATGGAGAACTGTTTGGGTTGTTTTTAGCTACAACTGCAAGACAGATGGTCTATGATGATCAAGACAGGGATGTTTGCCAAGAGGAACAACTCTACACTGACACCTCTCTGGGTACCCCCTGAGCACCAGATGTTCCTCTTATCTTCAGTCCATTAGTACGGTATGACTTCTGCTAAGATAGTGAAGCCAGAAGATTTGCCTACCTCCAATCCAATGAAAACTCTGCGCAGTACTGAAATATTACGCTAATGTACCAACTGGCAGAGAGAAAGAGCATAAAGGAATGGATACTTGAAGTGATCATTTTCATAATTGGAGGTAGGCCTAATTATGAGTAGAGTTTTATGCTGGGCGTTTCAGTTAGTGTGGTGGAGGGAGACATGTTCAAACCACGTTCTTAATGAGGTTAGGCTGGAGGAGGTTATTGGTGGATGAAGCATGGGATGAATGCTGATGTTAATTGCTCAGCAATTCAGAAAAGATCATTGAAAAAGGGAACATCTAGAAACATTGAATTATAACCAGAGAACTAGCTGAGCTGCTGTCAAATTAAATATGTTGATGCGATAGGGACAATAAGCACATTGGGTCCTACATTTATGAGACGAGGTTCCCTCAATGCAGGGCAACAATGACCCCTCACAAGTTTGTGGACAATGCTGAACTCTCTCTGTGCCCGATCAGATGACTAACATTACAGAGAGGACAAGGCCACAGTCTTGTTTGAGATCGAGTGGACAGTGGCCAAACACACAGGATCGATTCAATTCAACTGTGCTTTATGGCTTGCATCACACTGTGGGATTGCTCAACATTACCCAGGTTTCAAAGACCAGGCCCTCCAAATGTAAACACAAACCTGAGCTCAAACACATTCAGTGTGTTCTGTATCCATGACAGTGGACTTGTATTGTAATGTTATGGAATAGATCACGTGGATAACCTGACATATCTCAAGACTGGGAAATAAATCAGTGAATGTATGTCAGCAAGATAATAGTTTGCACTTCATAATAAGGGTAACCTGACACAACCTTTACTGCAGAGCAAATAGGCTGATCATTCCTCTCTGACCATGTTTGCATATTACATACATCAAAATACAAGGCTCAATTCAATTCAAAGTAATGCTACCATCGGCGTCGTCAGACTGGTCCTGCACTAACTACAGTAACCCACTTTTCCTACAGTTTAATCGATAGCCAGTAACTGAACATCTGTTCACAAATGTGTGACAAGTCAGACTGCAAAACAAAACTTTCTAAAACAACGGAGGAAGTAATGGCAACATGATATATAAGACGTTATGCATGTGCATGCAGATGGCGAGTTCACTTTGCTTACCCGTCCGTTGCATGTCAAGTCGTCCTTATTGCGCAATTCAAAAGACTCTTCCTCTTCTTTCTCCCCATAGTCCCGTCCGAGCAAATTAAAGCCCTGCCTGCAGCACAAAAACCAACAAAATCCTTGCAAAGGCATTCAAATGGGATAAAGTTAGTTGTTTTCAACTACCCTGGTCCTGAAGTCAACATTCACACTCTGGCCTCTGGGGGAGTGCTGGACAAAACGTTTTCACAGTGCGTAAATCCAGAGTCGCGTGAGGATATGAACATCCAGGTTGGACACCCTCTCCATAGACCTCCGAGAGGGAAAAGATGAGGGACAGATGACAGTGAACAGTCTGACACTACAAGAGAATCATAGAAGCAATGCAAGAAAGAGTTAATATAAACTGAACTCGGTCAAAGTTGTCCGAATTTAGGCAGTGCACATTGCTACCATCCCCTCAAAATTCCAGTTGTTGCGTTGTCCTGACACCTTGCTCGCACACCGCAAATAGCCAACTAAGAAAATCCACTTTCCCTCGAAATACCAGCACTGGCTTAGACATGCGTACGCATGGTAAGAAATGGTCGTCAATATATAACAAAAACAAGAGCGAAACTCGAGTATTCGACTGTTTATTCCCTCTTTCTGTGTGGAAGTTAAAAGGCTTATTGCAACTGCGACTGACTTCACTTGAGTTTGAACAAAAGCATGCAAGATCTCAGACAGTGTTGAATGGGCGGAGCTCGAGCCGTCCCCTTAAGTCCAATGCGAAATGTCACCGGCTGAAGTGATACACGCCCAGAAAGACAAGCCCATCGTACACGCCCCTTCCACCGACAGACTTGTATTACATGCCTTTCTGATGCATACATGTATAAGATGGAAAGCATACATGAAAAAGATGGTCTATGACCATCATTCATTCACTTTTTTTTCATTCTTGAGAGCTATTAAAATCGTCAAGAAGAGTAGAGTGGAATCGCAATAGGAAATGCCTGAAACACCCTAACATGCCCACATAAAGGCTATGATGTGTATGTTTGTATCAAATAACTGTGTTGTTGCCTGATAATACGTGGTTAGTGCATGTGCATGTATTGTGTATGTTATATATATTTGTGTGTGTGTGTGTGTGTGTGTGTGTGTGTGTGTGTGTGTGTGTGTGTGTGTGTGTGTGTGCGTGTGCGTGCGTGCGTGCGTGCGTGTGTATGTGTGTGTGTGCTTGCGAATGTCGGGGAATATGCACACCCTTGCCCTCTGCAACGCATTACTGCCTCAATCGGAAGCAGATGGACTCTCTCCCTTTATTCCAGGAAACTTCCGTCAATATGACTCCAACTTTGGGAGAAGGTCATCACTAATAGAGAGAGCTCTTCCCAAATACCGGTTACAGAAATAAGCCTATGCCACTGTTTTGGCAAATTCTGAACCTGGTAAATATATGTAATCCTACTTATTTCCAGAGTGTATACTCAACTCAAGTTATTATATGAGAACTATCATTGGGTGCTTTAGCACCATGTATGATGATACTTTTTGTAAGTACACTAAAGTACACATTTAAGGACATGGCAAGTGTACTATTTGTAAATTTACTAAAGTACAGATTACATTACATGACAATAAAGTCATGTTTGTAAGTATAGTAAAGTACAATTTAAAGTACATTCAGTTCTAGTATAATTTTTGCAAGTATACTAAAGCACACATTTAAATTATACTTTGAGTAAGTAAACACAAGTACAAAGTCAGTACAACTTTAGTCTATTGCAAGTATGTCTAGAAAAACATGAATATACAGTATTTGAAATATTATTTATACTTGTAATCTATTTCAATACACTTAAGTATACTTTTTTCTCCTGCTTGGGCTCTCTCTGTCTCTCTTCTCTCTCTCTCTCTTTCCTTCTCTCTCACACACACACACACACACACACACACACACACACACACACACACACACACACACACACACACACACACCACACCACACACTCTTATATCCCTTTCCCCCTCTTGCACACACTCCTCCCCCACCTTTCCCTCTTCCACTTTGCTGAACATTCTGTAAAGGTGCAGTGGCAAGAGGCAGAGGGACTGGTGCTAAGTCCAAACACGTGATATCTCTCTCGACCCCTCGGCGCTCAATTTCATTTCTTCCTTAATATCCCTTCATTTCCCCTTCTCTGCCCTGTGCAAACCCCCCACCCCCCACGCATTCACATCAGTTAGCCAATATTAACTCATTCCTTACTGTACAGTATGTGTTTGCTTTTGGTTTATTCCCCACGAGTTGGTGCTGGTCTGGGGTTCACTTTCTACAGCTGGATGTGTATGGTCTCAGTTCAATTCCACATATACACACAGAGATGCCTGCACACACACACACACACACACACACACACACACACACACACACACACACCGAGTCCCCTCTGATTGCACTGTATCAACTGGTTGCAGCTCAATAAAAAATCGCATGAATGTCCCTGTTCTGCTGGTCTGTGCTCAGTGACATGGACCATAAGCTCTCGCTTCACCATTTGGCCAGCCTCAAACCTCAGGACAATGAGGGGGGAGGAGCTGCTCACTGTATTAGAATAACCATACCCTGAGTCAGACAGAGTGAGAGAATATAGTAGTATAAGAAGTGTGTGAAGTTTTTGTTTGTCTGTTGATCATGAGTATGAGGATGTCTACAGTATGTAGAGCTGTGCATTCAGACATTAGGAGTGGGGTTTTCTTTCCTCAGCTCCATGACTGTAATTCCCCTCCTTGTCTTGAGCGTACAGCCCTCCCCCCACCTTTCCTCTTTCTGGATCCACTCTTAGTGTCTCTCTCTGGGCCAGATCCTCCCCATCCTCCCCCATCTCCCAAAACAATACGCCGGAGGCCCCCCGCTCCCACAGACCTGCAGGAACATATGGTTTATTTTTAGCGCTCACTGTCTCAGCCCTCGCCAGCGTGCTAAAACTGAAAAAGAAAAAGGCCCTCCCTCCAAATATGGTTTCTGTGAGCTGATGTTTGAAGAGAGAAAGCAAATGGTTATAATTATTACCCTCATACATCAATACAATTCAAAGCCAAACAATGTCAATGTCTAGTTTTTTTTTTATTGTTCAGGGAATGAAGGAGCATCCAAAATAATAAATATTCCTTTTTTACATTTTACCCATACCATTCTCTGTCAACCCCTTTCTAAACTATTGTACTGTCCCGGCCTCTCTGTCTTTCCCTGTTCCTCCTCTCCCTCCCCTCTCCCCTTCTGCCTTCCTCTCCCCCTTCTTCTCCCCCCCCTCATTTTCCAGGAGTTGACATATGATTCTCCATTAACACACACACACACACACACACACACACACACACACACACACACACACACACACACACACACTCAGTCACTCACTCACGCAGGCTAACCTGATACAGTGTGTCAGGCTGGGGCTTTGGCTGAGGCTGAGGCTGAGGCTGAGGCTGAGGCTGGGGCTGGGGCTGGGGCTGGGGCTGAACCTCGGGATCAGAAGGGGGATGGAAGTGAATCTGGTGGGCCTCCCAGTGCAAACACAGGCCAGGCTAGCCTGGGGACTGAAGAGTGGGGAGCCATGTGTCTCTGGAGGGGGAGATCAGAAAAGGGGCCTCAGTGATGATAGGGGGTGCTGGCTGGTCAATATGTCTGTACGGTGGGGTGTTCTCTCAGCTTTGCCATTCCTGGAGAGAGAGCGTGACTGTAGGAGTCGTTGCTCCAATGATTACAGTGACTGCTCCACATAGGGAGAGCGGGGGCGTCTAAGCCTCTGGAGACCTCACATCAAGACTGAGATATTCTCTCTCGCTCTTGTTTCCTTTCACTCTTTTCTCTCACTCACTTGTGGGGTATTAATACACGTTTGTCCCCAATCCTTTCTTTAGAGTTGATTCCACCCACTTCCTGCCTGCCACCCCTCTCCCTCCCTCTCTCTCTCTCTCTCTCCCTCTCTCTCTCTCTCTCTCTCTCTCTCTCTGGTCAATTTGTTGACATTGGCGTTCAGGGTTTCCAAGGGAGACATAGAATAGACCCAAGTCGCACCTGTCAAGCTGATGGGACACAGAGCAGGCCCTGTGTTCACAGTGTCTCTGTGCTGACATCCACCTCAGTTGGCTCCTGTTACAGCCAGCACCAGAGCAGAGCAGAAGTTGGGTGAACCAGATTGATTATTAACATACATGTACATTCATCATGTATATGGCCAAGATCTGTAGCTAGATGCATTACTATGGTTGAAATACGTCTGTTTGTACTACTTTCCTTCCTGTCATGAGCTTTAGCTTTAGTTGCTTGAACAGTAAAATATGATTGTTTACAGTGTATAAATGGATGTACAGTATATGTTCTAATTGTGGAAGTAAGTGTCTATGTCTTATAACTGGTAGACACACTGTCGATTTGTCTTTGAAGAGCTGCATCCTCTCCCAGTCACCAGCCAAAGGTCAGAGTTCATCTCATTCCTCTGAAATAAGGATTTAGGATAGCTTCTTCCCCTTTTGACCTTTTCAGTCCAGTCTCTGACAAGATTTCCTCCCCACTGAGCCCAGAATTGAACTGTCCCCACCCCGCCAACCCACCACCCCACCACCCCACCACCCCACCCCACCCTACTGACTCCATTGTATGGTGGAGGTTCAAGGTATGGGTTTGATAACAGGGCCGCTGTTTGACAGCTATTGGTCCATGTAATGGGATAGGGCTGCTGTGGAGCCCTTTGACTAAAACACTTGACCTCAAGTTCCTTCTGAGAAATATCCAGCTGCATAAGTGGATAGTATGTGACAGAGAGGCTGTGTAACGAAACGCTGATCATAGATCATTTATGAAATGAATGATAAGGATGTGAGGATGTGTGTTCTCCTTGTCTTGCTGGACTGACTCACATCACAAAGTTCATTTCTAAGATTCTTGGATATTAACATTGTCTTAATGAACTGACAACTTTCAGAGCCAGGAGAGCACAAGTCATAGACACAGATATACAGATCCAGATCCTGTATTGAAGGTCTCCCTGCCCTGCCCTGCCCTGCCCTGCCCTGCCCTGCCTTGCCCTGCCCTGCCCTGCCCTGCCCTGCCCTGCCCTGCCCTCCCCTGCCCTGCCCTGCCTTGCCTTAGTGTTTACCAATATCAGTGGCGCTGGATGATGGTGTTTTTAACCCTGGCTGTGGGCACATCTGTTCCCTGAGATCCTGTGGCATGGAGGCTGGTGTCATGGGCAGGGCAGACAGGGCAAAACATTCTCAGTTTAAACTTCTGACCCCCTCGCCCCAGTTAACCCCCCAGCCCCCTCCCTCTCCCTGGCTCTGTTACAGTATTAATAACCCTTCGTTCTCCATCCTGTTACACTCAGAGAGAGTGCCTGCCTCACAAGTACTGTACACTCCTCTAATTGCTTGTTATACACTAGTAATGTTTTGTTGAGAAAGACAGTCAGGATGGGTGGAGACTGCATGGGGAATGAGCCTCTGCTGAGCATACACTCTCTGGCCAACCATGCTGCTACCTCACTCTCTGGACACTAAAAACAAGAGACAGTTTAGACATTACAAATGATTGTTAAGGCACATAATCTATCTGACCTCACCCTCTGTAGCCTTTTCATGCTTTTACCTGTGCTACAGTATGTTTTGAGCTATGTTTTGCAGTGTTTCGAGGTAGGCTTATTTTATGCTGAGGTGTTATGACATAGAACTATACTTACATCTTTTTTTCAGATGAAATGTAAGGTTTGAAAAGGCTAAGATCATGACACAAACCAAGCATATCCTCTTTGTACAATTACACAACACTATTCTGCACAGTTTAACAACCATTATTCCCAGGGAGATGAACTATCGATAGGCACTCATTTTCAACTGGATGAAAAATGAAAACAAGAAGAGAAACAAAAGCTTAAACTCTGCTATCAGACTCTGAGATCTAAAACCAAACAAGAGGCAGGAAGGACTTCACAGTCGTGAGATGAGAAAGCCAAAAACAGGGAGATCTGAGATTGAGAAGGAGGGATAACGGGACAGGACTGATGAGGGGCTGGGAGAGGTGCAAGACAAAACAGCTGAAAGGCCAAACAAACAGCGAGGAGAGACACAGGCCAGACGCCCTCATATTGCCTGGTATTTGCACATTAAAGAGGAAAGCTAGGAGAGATAAGGCTTCCTGGAATGCACATAGTGCTTGTCAATACAGTAACTCTCCTTTTATTTGGTCCTCGGGCCGAGCTCTAAAGCAAATATGGCATTTAAATGTTGTTGGAGTTGGTGAGCATGCATTGGCACGCTTCCGTGCAGGGAGGGTTAAGCTGAAGTAAGATACGGTGTGTTTTGCTTTGTTATATTAGTTGCTTCTCACTGCAAAGTTGAAGATTTCTATACTGAGCAATCAGACATTTTGCATGAAGTGAAGGTAAAACTGCAGACTCTTGAGAATCAAGGGAGGGTTAAAGGCTCAGTGTTTGGGAGAGAGGATAACTTATCGACAGTAATGGGGGGCTGGGCAGAGGGCCAGGCTCCTTGAACTATTTTTAGCTCTCTGACTGTGTGAAAATACTCAGAATACAGAATTGGTGATACATTGCCAAACTCTGAACCTGTGTGTGTGTGTGTGTGTGTGTGTGTGTGTGTGTGTGTGTGTGTGTGTGTGTGTACAGTTAGTGCATCTGTGTGTCTGTCTGTTTGTGTCTGTGTATGTACACTGTGGGGGAATGTGTTGATAGGCAGTCACCACAGAGAATTGTTGAAAGATGGGCATGTCAAAAAGATCTGCAGAATCAGTGGAAACCCTTTGCTATTTGCGAATGAGCTGAGGTCTGTGTGTCTCTGGTTGGTTTTGCTCTAGTTTCCTGTGTTTAGATATCAGCCTTGAGAGGGGCTCTTAGCAGTACAAGCAGTATAATTACTGAATATGGAAAAAAGTGCCCACTGCTGTACCTCAGGCTGGGCTTGAAACCTTCACTGAAGAACTGTATAAACTTCTGGTTCTTTGATCCAACTCTCTGCCAGTGAGTGTGTTAATCTCACTTTGTCTGAATGTTGTATGTTTGTGCTTGTGGGGGGTAGAAAGACTGAAAAGCATCTCAGCATCTTTTGATCCATGTACTGTATATAAAGAAGACATTCTTATGTGTAAAAGCTTCTACTGTACGTGTCTGAGTCAATGCATATGTGTATGTGTGTGTGTGTGTGTGTGTGTGTGTGTGTGTGTGTGTGTGTGTGTGCGCCTGGTACTGGATCCAGGCTGTTGCTAGGAGCTGTGACCTCCAAAAGCAACAGTGTCCTGGGTGCGGAGGGTGAACCCTGCTATGCGTGGGGTAGTATTGTATTACCACACCCCTCCCTCCTCCCCCCTCCCTCCCAACAGACACACACACACACACACACACACACACACTCACACACACACACTCACACACACACACACACACACACTCACACACACACACACACACACACACACACACACACACACACACACACACACACACACACACACACACACACACCACTGCCTCTCTGTTGGTCTGCCCCTAGGCTAATTCTGTTCCCCAGTGCTGCATAAACGCTAGGAGAAACGTCCAACTCTTTGCGTCCCCACCAATCAACCATGATGACTTCATTTTTCTTTGGTTGACCAGAGGAATCAGAGTAGTCTCAGTTCACTGTGAGGTCGCTCTCCTCTTCCCTGACTGCAGACTGCAGTGTCAGACATCTACACTGGCTTAGTGGCTTTCAACTCCAAACAACTGTGCTACACAGCCCTGCTTAGATTAACGTACAGTAATTTCACAGCCAAAAAACCCAAATCATATTTTGCATTGGCTGTTAGCCCTGCTTAGAGAAAAGCCCCCATCCCCCCTCCTCCCTTCCCCCCTCATCCGCTGCCTTCCATCTCTCCACCCACACCCCCACCCGTGTGCTGTGAGCCTGTGAGTGGGGGCCATGAAGCCCCTGAGAGGACAGACCGTACTGCCAGAGGTACTTTTCTGGAGCTCAGCTCCAAGGAATAGGATTCAGCACCGGGGGGAGGGGGAAAAGCCTGTAGAAGTGTCTGGCCAACTCTCTCAGTGTGTGTGTGTGTGTGTGTGTGTCTTTTTCTTGGTAACGATGTTCGGGGTATCCAAAGGACCCCATACCGATGTTCCCAACTCAATATGCAATATGAAAAGTCTAACTCTACAGGTACAGTGTCCTTTCTTGACAAACTCTACTCTGACACAAACACACACATTCCACACTATCAGATGCATACATTGTATTATGCTAAGTAACACTCCCATCATTCAAACCTGTCCATTTTCAAATAATAGTCAGCTAATAAGATGCCTTCTCATTTCCACTCCCGGTCCAGCTGTGATTGTCCAGTGCTACAGTCGGCAGTCAACATCAAACAAAAGCAAAGACAGGACAACAAAAAGAGAAGACAGTGGGCAAACAAACTGGTAGACAGACTAAACATGTGTGGCTCGTCTGGCGTGTGGGGGAAACAGGACCTGGCGGGGGCTGTGTGTGTGTGTGTGTGTGCGTGTGTGCGCACGTGTGTGCATGCGTGTGCGTGCGTGTGTGTGCATGTGCGTGTGTGTGTGTGTGCGTGTGTGTGTGTTAGCAGCAAACACTGTGAACAAAAGCGCTCCAGCTCCAGTGGGCCACAGCTGTCGGTATTTAAACTCAGTGCAGGTGCTGCCGTCTTTGTGGAGCTGTCGGTGCGTGTCTCTGACGTCCCCTCATCTGGTTGTGTGTGTGTGTGTGTGTAGGTGTGTGTGTGTGTGTGTGTGTGTCAGTGCTTGTTGGGAATATGTGTGAATATGTGCGTGTGTGTATGTGTATGTGAGAGATGATGCCCTTTATTGTCTTCTCATTACCACTGTGTTGGTGGAGGCCCAGGGACACCCAGACAGGGTTTAAACGCTCCTCAGTCACATGGTCTTCACTGGGCTGTCATGGCAGTTCAACATAGGAAAGTGGAATGTGATGATAGCTCACTGGAGGAGGCTTACCGGCCACTATTTCTGTTGCTCTAGCTGAGTGGAGGCAGAAGGATTAGGCTAGTTCCTCTCCAGGCCATGGGGGAACAATTTACCTGGGGGAAGTTATTGCACATAAGAGGAACTCGCAAAACACTTTGCAACTCACAAAACACACTGGGGAAATTGTTGGATGTTCACATCGGAAATCTCTGTTGCATACATTACATGCTACAGTATGTGAACTGTTACTCAATGCAGTCGTGGGGACAGCTGTCAGAACCTTCTGTTAACCGGCATATATTTGCGTGCTTGTTTTTGTTGGTCTGTCTACTCTAAGCCGTGAGTTTTCAAGAGGGCTCAGCTTGTTGTAGCAGCTGTCCAGGAGGCACCAGTTGAGCCAACAGCGTGGCAGGAGGAGGGCTGCAGGTGGGATCCCAGTCGGGGTGACCCCTGCTGGGCGTAATCTCAGCTGGGACTTGGGTCTGACCAGTGGAGGTCAAACAGGTGAAAGGACAGGTGAATGAACAGGAGGTAATCTGTGTGTTGGGTCCTAGTGGCTACAGTAGGTTCTAGCCTGAGCAAGGCCTGCCCACAATAAACAATAAACCATCACATTATTATATAATGCAGTGGTGTACCTTCAACCTTAAATTATCGAATTCCTGCTCAGTTGGACACTGTGGAAAAGTAGGCTCAGGTGTTTGAAATGCATTAGTCATTTGTATGGAGGTACAACCGAGGCTCTAAAACACACTGTGTCAGCCATCTTACACAAAGACTTGCCACAATTCAGGTATCTTGGTCACTGTAACTTCAGTGTTTTGTGTTTTGACATATACTGTACAGTACTGTACACACACAAATCAAGAAACTGCTCATCACAACAAACTGCATGTTTTTCCCTTAATCCATCTTCATGACAGCTAGCACTGAGCCATGACGACAGATCAGCGAAACTATTTCTTGGGAACATTTGGGTGTGATTCGCGGCACATCTCCGGTTGTATGATGTTTGTGTGTGTATGACTGTGTGTGTGTGTGTGTGTGTGTGTGTTTGTGTGTGTATGACTGTGTGTTTATGTGTACTGTATGTGTGTTTGTACCCTCAGCACGCGTCCTCTGCCTCTTACAACGGCACCCTTATGGAACACACACACGCTCCCTGATGGGGGCAGGCCCAGGTACAATCTGATCAAAACATTCTCTGTGAGAAACAACGAGATGGCAGGTCTTCACCTGTGAGAGTGAAAATGTGTATGTGTGTATGTATGTATGTGTGTGTGTGTGTGTGTGTGTGTGTGTGTGTGTGTGTGTGTGTGTGTGTGTGTGTGAAAGAGAGAGAGAGAGTGTGTGTGTGAGTGAGATAGACAGAGACAGAGACAGAGACAGAGACAGAGACAGAGACAGAGACAGAGACAGAGACAGAGACAGAGAGAGATCAAATTAGAGTGGGTTCTCTCCCAGGCTAATAAGGCACACAAGCTATCAAACCTCTCTCTCTCTCTCTCTCTCTCTCTCTCTCTCTCTCTATCTCTCTTTCTTTCTCTCTCTTTCTGTTGAGGAATGACAAATGTTGAACATATTCACACGTTAAAGGTAATTGCGCATTTCGAGGCTTGTGCTGGAACACATTTTATTGATCCAGTAGCAATTTGCACCTACACTCATTAATTGTCTTCAGTTTTTATTAATTTTGTTGAGGCAGTAAAGAAGAACATTTTAGACAGGGAAGATCAAGTCAAATGATGAATAGACAGACAGAGGTTAGGCCTGGCCCAAAGTCATAGGCGGTGTGCTGTAAGTGTGAGCGTCAGGTGACATCTAGTGGTCAGATAATGTATTACATGAGTATGTCCTAAACTGCCACCCTATCAGAACACTTTCAATGGAGGTTTTTTTTATTATTATTATTTTTTTTAGCCCCATGATGAAATCAGTGTAAATTAATTGAATTATGTTTTGGTGTAATCAACGCTACTTTAAAGTCAAAGTTTGGAATAATTATTCCAATATCCATGGGGATTATACAAACATTACCACACAGACAGGTCAGCATATTTTTTTTCTGAACATGCTTGTTTCATTGTCTTTCTTCTTATATGCCTTATTTTCCATCAGTTGTTTTATTATTTTCATCTAGGCCAATAGATGTTGGAAGAGACTTCACAGTAGGCTGTTTTAGCATGATGCTGATGCAGAACTTGACCTCTGACCTTTGCAGTAACCATAGTGGTTTGAGAGCAATGTCAAACCAGGTGAGTTTAGGTCTCCATGGTGTTACGTCCGCTGGGCCTCTCTTTGTGTTGTAATTAGGAGGGATGGGTCGCTCTGGAAGCAGATTGTAATCATGTCACATTCAGCGTGACCTCTAACGCCATCCTGAATGTATGTTTGTGGCTGTGTGGATGAGAGATAAGCTCTTTCAGATGTGTTGTGAATGGTGTGTGTGGATTTTGTGTGTGTGTGTGTGTGTGTGTGTGTGTGTGTGTGTGTGTGTGTGTGTGTGCGTGTGTGTGTGCGTGTGCGTGTGCGTGTGCGTGTGCATGTGTGTGTGTGTGTGTATGTGCCCAGGATTACTTATAATTTAGAGTAAGAGGACTACAGGGTGCTTGATCTCACTTTTGTGTGTGTGTGTGTGTGTGTGTGTGTGTGTGTGTGTGTGTGTGTGTGTGTGTGTGTGTCTGTATGTTCTCCCATGTCACCGCCCTCCGTCGCACCCTTCACTGGCTCCCGGTAGCAGCTCGCATCAGATTCAAGACCCTGGTGCTCACGTACCGGGCGGCAAAGGGAACAGCACCTCCCTACTTGCAAGCAATGGTCAGCCCCCAAACCCCTGCCTGATCACTCCGCTGTTCCACTTCGACTGGCCTCCTGGCCCTGCTGCCTCTACGTGGATGCAGCAGCCACGCTACTCGGTGGCACCCCGCTGGTGGAACGAGCTCCCCATTGCTGTCAGGACTGCAGAGTCAGTAGCTATCTTCCGCCGTAGATTGAAGACAGAAAAAAAAAAGAAGTAATTCTTACTTCTTCTAGCATTGTGACTGCCAATGGCCCCAGATCCTAGCATAGATTTATTTTTCTTATGATGACTAATGGATAGATGATTCACTTACTTCGACAAATTGATTTGTTGTAAGTCGCTTTGGATAAAGGCGCCTGCTGAATGTCAAAACATTTAAATGTAAATGTAAATCTACCTCGGCCATTTCTTCCTGTTGTTGACTAATAGGCCTGTAGCCCTGACGACCCTTTGATGACAGAATCAATGCATTCCATTTGATCCCCATGAATTGAAAGATCAGTAGATTAAGTTGATTATTCAGTATAAAACAAGTGAAAGGAAAAACAACTCTAAACCTCTGTAATTCCTCTTTTTGTCAGTGTTTTCTTCCAGTATATACTATTCTATAGAGGGCTGCAGTATATTATGGTCTAGCAGAGTGTTATGGTATGCTGGGGAAAGTGGTAGCACAGACAGAGCTTACCAAATGCCATTCTGAGTTGATTGAAAACATCGCAAATCCCACATTGGCCTGGACGTCCAATCTCACCCCAACTCTGACATTGCTGTCCCATAAACCCTCTTCCTAATCCCAAAGCCTTTTTTATTCCATGGTCACTGTGCCACCCGTGTCGCAAATCCCCCTCAGTCCTACCCTGCCCCCATCCTGTGAGTGCACCTCCGCGAAGGCACAGCTGGTATCCAATAACCTGTTCTATTCACTAGGCATGCTCATCATCATCGTCATCATCATCATCATCATCATCATCAATATCTACTGATACCACTTAGCTAAATAAATACCCCATTGTCAAGGTTAGTCAGTCGTTCACAGAACTGTTTGTGGTGTTAGTCGTTCTGTATCACTCTCTCGTGTTGTGGTGCATTGGGACCAGGGACCAACAACAGACTCAGTATTTGTCATATATTATAATCGTAGTCTCAGGAGAGGAAGAGGATTAACCATTCTCTCAAATAGACGCATTGCGCTCGTGGCCAGTTGGAGGCCGTGAGAAGAACCGCATGCCAGCCGACTGACTGAATGGGAGATGCCCAGGCTGTATGCCATCAGTGTAACGTTGAGGGAAAGGAATACTTCTACCACGGTGCTACGAATCGCATAGAACTTGGACAATTAGGCTGTCACTGACCAATTGGGGAACAGTTGTCTTAGGAATACAAAGTAGCCTACTGGACAAAAAACTTTTTTTTTTGCTATTCCACCCCTCCCTTCTCTCTTCTGGACACAAAACTATGGAATTCTGGTAGAGCCTGTGAAGTCACACTGTCCAAGCATGCTGTGCCAGTCACACACATCCACAGCATTTTGAGAATGATGACTTGGAAACTAGATGCTTTAATGTGACCGTAATTAAAAAGAATATACAGAAAATATAGGAGCGCGCGCTCTCGGCGAAGCGCAGCATCAGCACCAGTAACTGATGCGCGTTCCCGCCCCGGCAGAGGCTGCCCGAGATCCCGGGAAGAGGAGTTGGAACTGCGCGAGTTAAAGTTGGGAAAAGGGGGGTGAAAGGATGCTGCCGTGCCCGGTGGAGAGGAGAAAACAATCTACGATACAATTAATATAGTCTATGCGGAGACGCGTGTCCTCTGTAAAGGATGATTTGCAAAATTCTGAGCTTATGCCTTTTATTTTTGGGTTTTCAACAATGTTCAGCACGTAAGTCCTGTGAAAGACTAATTATTATTCTGTCTTGTCATTTGTAGAGCATTGCTGTCAGTTTAATTATACTAACCAATGTAGAATATTGTAGATAAAATGAAAATATGAAGGGGTTAATTGCACAAGCTAAACATGAATCAAGAAAGAAGTGGATAAAAAACCCTGGAGGGCAAAATAGCTGCAGCTCTTTGAAGGGCAGCAAATCTGAATTAAACCGGACATAACCATCAGAAAATATGTATGATCTTTTGCGACACCTCTCATAATTTACACAATCGCACTCTTTATATATTATCTCGTTTAATCACTTGGAAAGTCTGTTGGCATAACACCAGTCCTTCGGAATGGGCTATGAAATCCTCACACGGGGCTTTCTGCATTGCAGTGCTTTCTCGCGCCAGCCTGCAAGTTTCTGCATCGAACGGTTCATCTCGCGTCCTCTGATAGCACTCGATTACGGACATAGCTAATCATCTTTGTGTCATTAACTACATGAAATACCGCATGGCGTCATGTTAGTTGTGTTGAAAATGCGGTTTATTATGTTTAAAAAGCAGCAATTGAGTGAAGAGAGCCGTGTCCTAACCTGCTTGCCGCGTGCGGGACCACCCCACTGCAGTACTTCTGCAGAGTGTGTGCTCATCACCTGTCCGCAAGCCCCTAATGCCCCTCACCTTGGAAACTCGCATGACGGAGCAAAAATCCAATAGCAAATCCATGATCAAGCATACCGTTTTTCATAATAGGCGTATGTATTCGTTGTGGATTTCGTTGTATAGTGGAGCTACATGCCCATTTTCACAGGGAGACGGATTTGAGGTACATGGAACGCAACTTGGTGATAAACTATTCCCACAAAATAGTCTAAAATGCTGCATTTCTGCATATCCATTCGTGCTGCATACAATGATAATGTCATGATGCCCCAGAAGAGCTGAATATCATTGATGGTTAATTACAGCATGTGTGATGCATTAGGCTAGCAAGCATTTTTGCCACCTGCTACATTCTGAATGTTCCATGTAAGAGGTTTGGTGCATGCTAAACATTATCATATTACTGCCTACAGTTCATGTACAAAACAGGTAGTTAATTTTTTCTCTCCATCTGAGTGATTATGCTTGGTGCTACTGTAAGAGGATCACCCAGGCAGACAGACTACCCCGAGCTAGTCAGATTATGGTGAGAATTGTGTTTCCTCTAGGACATTTGGTGGTATCGTCATGTGGTTTTGATATTCTGGTTAGAATAGTGTGTTTGAGGCTTATGGTGCAAAGTCAGTAGACTGGCTTGTGTTGTTATGGTGTCACATGCATTCTGTATTGAGGATCTGAATAGTGTTATGGTGTCCAATGTGTTGTTGTGATAATATGCCAATAGTCAAAATGTTGTTCTTGTGTTCAAACTGTGTTACTATCATACACTCCGCTGAGGAAAGGTATATGAGGTGGTGCCCACGATTCAGGCAGTGAGTCAGACAGGCCTACTGTAAATCTGCTGTGTGGCTGTGCTCAGTGGAGCAGTGCCAGATTAAAATGGAGACTCAGATCCTGGGACACACTGATCTGGGGTGGGGCTAACCCGCGCTGCGGCTTGGGCACTTTTCTGTGAGTGGGTGTGTGTCTGTGTGTGTTTGTGTGTGTGTGTGTGTGCGTGCGTGCGTGCGAGCGTGTATGCGTTCCTCCTGTCTTGGTTAGCAGCCCAAGCAGACCCAGTCGTCAGAGACACTGGTTGGGATGTGTAAGGGGTATTGATATTGATATTCAGGGATGGAGGGGTGAGTTGCCTCATTGTGAAACTTTGTTGTTCTATTTTTAGACTGATGCAGAATGGTGAGGGATGAAACTGCGTCTGAGATGGATTTTGGCTTTGATTTGCTCTCATATTTGTGTTTGTTGGTTTCCCTCCTTGCCTCATGGCAGGCACTCCTCACTGTGCAGCCTAAGTTAAGCTATGAATAATTCAAGCTCTGGACTCTAACATGCCACAACCTGCCTTCCTAAATTCACCCTCTATGCTCCCCATACCAGGTGTGTAGTCACTTTATATAAGGACTCATATTCATATATTATGAATATATCTACCTAGGGAAGATTGCTTCTTGAAAAGCACAGACATCTGCCATATGTGATCCATCATACGCAACTGAGTGATATGCTCAGAGAAGCTCTCCATATGTATGTACCACCAGTAAGTGATGTGTCAGCCCTGACAGCCCCAGCCCATCGTTACACTAGACTGATGCGTCAGCATTTACCAAGCTGGGAGCTCCTCACACTTACAGCCAGGCCATTCCCCCTCCCCACACCCTTAATGATGAAATGGAATAAGAAGCCTCCTGGAGTGGTGCAGAGAGTGAGGGGGAGAAAGAGAGAGGGAGAGGGAGAGAGAGAGAGAGAGAGAGAGAGAGAGAGAGAGAGAGAGAGAGAGAAAGAGAGTGGGAGATCGAGAGGGAGAGAGAGAGAGACTCACTGTGAGAGAAAAGAGGGGACTGGAATGTTCTAGAAAGGCTACGGGTACATATTTTAGTAACTGCGACATGACGACGCCCCCTTGAAAGGTAGAAGAGGTAGCATGAGAGGAAGAAAGGAAGGTGTAAGGTAAGGAGCCTCCTCTCTCCTCTGCCTCTTGCTGTGAGGAGGGAGAGACAGAGATAGAAAGAGAGAGAGATAGGAGGGTTGTTAAGGGGGAGCGATGAAGGGAGAGGAGATGTGAAGAGAAGGAGTGAGAGACACAGAGGGAGGTGTTGAGTAGAAGGGAGAGGAGAGAGTGAGAGAGAGGATGTGGGGAGAGCAGAGGAGAAGAGAGAGGATGAGGGGAGAGGAGAGGAGAGGAGAAGAGAGAAGCAACAGTGCTGATGGTAGGAGGTGCTGGGTGTGCTGACTGGTCATGCTTAACCTGCAGTAGTCCGTAGCTCTCAGAGCTCTGTGTGTTTAAAAGCCTTAATGCTCCAATCCCCACAACTCTCTACACTGCTCACCAGGGAAATTAAAATAAACCAATGTACCTTAGAACAGTTAACTAGAAATTAACTTCCAGTAGTCAGGTCCTTCTGTAGATGTTGTTGGGCAGGGTATTCTCTTGAGAATGTTTCAATAGGTTCAGCACAGTATTGTTGTTAACTAAAGGTAAGAAATAGGTACTGAACTGAGTAAGGAGCAGTGGATATCAGGGACCCAGACTGAGACAGACACTCAAGGTCAAAGACTGCATTCCTCTGGCTCAGCAGATTTTTTCTACCTGAGTGTACTTGTCCTTGAGTGGAGAGATGACAGCACTTCTGGTCCTATGACAAATTGAGCTGTTCTGGCGAGACAGAAATGGAGGGTGTTTATGCCAGGAGTAGCTACTGACTGTTATGACCAGGGCCTCTCTGTCAGGCAAGTTCAGTGATGTCATCTCTCACATATTCCCTAGGGTTCTCTAAAGGCACCGCAAATATGAGGAGCTACAAGGTTATTTTGCAGCCAAGGTTTTCTGTTTTATCATTTTGTCTGTGTGAGCTCTTCTGATGGCCAATTCTTTTTTTCCCTTCTTCAAAAGAGACATTTTCAAAGATGAGTCTGCACCCTCACTCACCTCCCTCCTTCTACAACCTGAATACTAATTCTGTTAACGTCTCCCTTTTTTTAGCCAGCTCCCTGTCTCCCTCCCACATGTGTTTGACCTCAGCAGCTGTAAGAATAGAAACATGATGAACCTCCTGGTTTTGGAACAAACAACCACATATTACACAGAGGATTACTCCTGGGACACAGACGGGTGGGGGTGGAGTGTTGTGCTAGCCTTTCTGGATATGTTTATATTGTGTCATCGTTTTTTGTTTTCTTTCTTTCAGTTGTATCTGTCTGTCTTTATTTTGGTCCAGTTGTCCATCTGTCCCTCTGTATGCCTACTTTTCTACCTATCTATTCTATTCTGAGCTTTTAGGGGTAGTAACAGATATGTTATGGCATATGAAAAGATAAGGATGTGTTTTCTAGCGCAGAGGCCAGGACATAGTGGGTTTATCTTTGTCGGTGACAAGATTAGGCAGAATTATAGTGATTCCTAATTGCAGAGGGTATTTATGGAGGTGGGGGATGAGTGGGCAGAGTAAACAGGTGAGGAGGAGATGTGGGAACGGTTCTGATTTATTCTCCTCCTATCTGTCCACTCCGCATACGCAGAATAACACCAGCTATCACCCTGACAGAGCTGGGGTCTTTCAATCAGAGGCCATTCTGGGCGCTCATTAACTGCATACATTCTGATTTCCTACACACAAACAGACTCATATTCTCACACACACACACACACACACACACACACACACACACACACACACACACACACACACACACACACACACACACACTATTCCCACACAGGCACATACAGGTTCATAGTTTGACAATGTATCACCAATTTTGTATTCTGAGTATTTTCATACAGAGACACACAATGTTCACTTCGAATATAATTAGATACATTTATTTAGCTATATGGGAGGGCGACATGCTATGGTTGTCGGCTTGGTAATAACAATCATTAATCTCTGAAACACAGTTAGAATACTTGTCTAATGCCTGAGTCCATTACAGCAGCAATAAAGATTAGGTCTCTGTATCTGGGAGGAGACCTCAGGACTGATGCTTAGATTCAGAACCAGAGTGCCACCTCCTTATAAGGGAGTGTCCTGTAACATTACACTGCACTATGCAGTGTGGAGGATGGAGAATGGTTTGAATTCTAGCAATAAGATGAATGCATACAGTACCAGAGACAGGCTTAATGAGCCTGGGCTTATTTTCGACGTGTCTGAATTTAATTGAATTTATCAGTCTGAATATTCCTTGTTTGTGACCAACAGAGAATTCACTATCTAATTAATGGAAATCCAAAATGATTTTGGATTTTAGACC
This sequence comes from Argentina silus, assembly GCF_951799395.1. Lineage (NCBI taxonomy): Eukaryota > Metazoa > Chordata > Actinopteri > Argentiniformes > Argentinidae > Argentina > Argentina silus. Next base: position 8,600,557 of record NC_139663.1, read on the forward strand.
TTATCAGTATGGAGAGAGCTGCCTCAGTAACCATGCTGCCTCCAGGTTTTTGTTCCATTGAAATTCTTAATGTCATCATGCTTGAGAGATACAAATGGGTTTTTATTCTGTGAATCACTGTAATCCCCATATTTAACTGTATCCCCTCTCTCTCCCTCTCACTTTCTCCCACTGCCTCGTTTCTTCCAGGGGAATGTGTGGATCCTTTGGTGTCTCAGCTGTACGCCTCCTCCTTCCTGGCATCCTCCAGATATAACTTTCTATACTCTGCCAACTTTGCCAAATTGTATGGTAAGATTTATTTTTCGTAACCTCCTTTCAATGGTATATTACATGTGAATCTTGTGAATATGTGTGTGAGTGTCCATATAGTTACTACAGTATCTAAAGAGTGTGTGTGTGTGTGCGTGTGTGTGCGTGTGTGTGTGTGTGTCTGTGTGTGTGCGTGTGTGCGTGTGTGTGTGTGTGTGTGTGTGTCTGTGTGTGTGCGTGTGTGCGTGTGTGCGTGTGTGTGTGTGTGTGTGTGTCTGTGTGTGTGCGTGTGTGCGTGTGTGCGTGTGTGTGTGTGTGTGTGTGTCTGTGTGTGTGTGTGTCTGTGTGTGCGTTCCACAGGAAGCAGCGGTTGGTCCCCCTCCCCCAGGGACAGGCAGCCCTGGCTCCAGATCGACCTTCAGAGGAAGTATCGTATTGTGGCCATCGCCACCCAGGGCACTTTCAACTCCTATGACTGGGTCACCAAGTACACCCTGCTCTATGGAGACCGGCCCGACTCCTGGACGCCCTACGTCATGAAAGGAGGCAACTCGGTACTAGGGGGGGAGGAGGGGAGGCAAGGGTAGGAGCAGAGGCATGATAGGTTAAGGCTGGGATCAGGCAGAGCGTCACGTCAATTAAAGGGATTTGATTTAGTAATTGATGGTCATTTGTATGTGACTAGTAATCTGTGTCCCCTTGACTATTGTCGATCCATTTTCACCACGGAGTCGCAAAACAATAGAGACAGCATTAGCACATTATCCCTCAGTGCTGACAAGACTAATCTGTTTTCATCTGTTTATCTGCAGTAATTCAGTGAGGCGAACAACTGCTTCATTGACTGTGTTACTCTGCTCTCCGCTCCACACAGACAATGCCAGGGAATTGGAACTACCACCAGGTGAAGAGGAATGTCTTCCACTACGCCTTCACGGCTAAACACATCCGTCTCCTGCCCCTGGGATGGAACACTGAGAACGGAGGGAAGATTGGCGTCAGGATGGAGGTGTTTGGCTGTGCATACGGTAAAGACAAGGCTCCTTATAGTCACTCGGTTACTGTTATCTTCACTCTCTGTGTGACAGACTCATCCTTGCTTAATGCCCCTGTTGAACAATAATCCCTAGCAGCCAACACTGTATTCCACCAAACACGAATATCGCCACGAATGTCTGCTCATACAACCTTCAGTTCTCCTCAGCTTTACCCTCACTTCACAACTGTATAAGGTACCAACGTATGCTGATTCAACATTCAGTTGTACTCAGCATTGTACCCTATCACTCAACACTATTCAAGACCAGCCTTGAGCCTTCTCAACATGGCTCGGTCGACACCACAAACATGTTCTCATTAAGAGAGGATAAGACGTGTTCCATTGAACTCCTGACCTCTAACCTTTGCCTCCCTGTCTGTCAGACTCCTACGTCATGCAGGTCAATGGAGATGACTCTGTGGCCTACATGTTCCCAGAGAAGAGGTTCCGCACTCTGCAGGACCACTTTGCCCTGAACTTTAAGACCCTAGAGCAGGATGGGCTGCTGCTGCACAGTGAGGGGGTGCAGGGGGACATTTTCACTCTGGAGCTGAAGAAAGGACGCCTCTACCTCCACATCAGCCTAGGTATGGCTGGGCTTAATGGAAGAGTGACTTAAGAGCCAGTTGGTGTACAGCTGGTCCTTGTAATAATGTAAATGTAGCTAATGTGGTATTTTGCATGGGAAAACAAACAGATAGGCTGAGAGAAAGCTTATTAGGTTGAGTTTTCAAAATAAATTCCTTTCTTTCATGGTTATTTGTTTCCATCTCTGAGACACAGTGAGAGGCTGGCTTGTCCAAATCACAAAAACAAAGACATTAGGCCTCCGTATCTGGGAGGAGATCTCAGAACAGTTGGTGAGATTAATGACTAGAGCTCCACAAAAGGAAGTCTTTTTTTAGCGCTTGTTTTAAAGAGCATTGATTTAGACAGATTAGTTTCCCCATTTTCAGCAAGAGTGTGCAAAGCTGTCATCAAAGCAAAAGGTGGCTACTTTGAAGAATCAAAAATATGAAACATATTCTTGTTTGTTTAACACTTTTTTGTTTACTACATAATTCCATATATGTTCCTTCATAGTTTTGATGTCTTCAATATTAATCTACAATGGAGAAAATAATCAAAATAAAGAAAAACCATTGAATGAGAAGGTGTGTCCAAACTTTTGACTGGTACTGTATTTGTGTTTCATGATCACAGGAAGTAGTACGGTTAATCAGGTGGATGGTCGGACCACAATGACCGTTGGCAACATCCTGGATGACCAGCACTGGCACTACGTCACCATCAAACGAGATGGTCGTCAGGTCAACTTCACAGTGGACAGTCAGACAGAGACGGCCATCTGCAATGGAGAGTTCACCTACATGGACTTGGACACTCAGGTAGGTCAGGAATTTTGTGTCTTGACCTGTTGTGGTAGTGAGTTAGGAGAGTCAGGCTTGTGACCACTTGTTGGGTCAGGGATAGTACACTGCCTCACTGGTGTAAGTTTACATTCACCTAATATAATGTGATATTTCTTCTTCTCTTTTCTCCTTCAGATATATGTGGGGGGAGTCATTGAGCCAAACATGCCCCACCTTCCAGACAAGCTTAACTTCCGGGGCTGTCTAGAGAACGTCTTCATCAATGGGATCAACATCATCTACATGGCCCAACAGGAGGATCCTGAGATACGCATCCCTCGGCAGGTGGAGCTTCTCATCAGACACCTCTGTCATATTCCACTCATTATCACATACTGTAACTTACCATGACATGATCTATCTTTGATCCACGACCTTCGCTGTAACTCATGTTTTTCCCTAGTGAGGGCCTAGTGCAATAGCCTTCAGACTTTTATTGTGAAATGATTTTTCCCTCATACCTTCTGTTCCTCAGAAAACAATGTATTACCATTGCCGTGACATCCTGCTCAAGCCGATGACCTTCGCTGGGCCCAACAACTACCTGCAGGTCCCTGGTTTCTTCAGGAAGCCCCGTATGTTTGTCAAGTTTAAGTTCCGTTCGTGGGACTACACAGGCCTGCTGATGTTCACGCGCTTCGCTGATGACCTGGGAACCCTGGAGCTGGGCCTGAGTGAGGGACAGGTCAACGTCACGCTCACACAGCCTGGCAAGAAGAAACTACAGTTCGCAGCAGGTGGGCAAAAACACATGCACATCCACTCATGTTCCCTTAAGTGTATTAACTTCCCCGTGAGGACCATATGAACATACAGTGTACGGTTCTATGAGATGTCATACTGTATGTACAGTTGTTGAGCTGTTTTATATGGTTGCTGATGTCCCCCCTTCTCAGGCTACCGTTTGAATGATGGTTACTGGCACACGGTGGACCTGGCAGCTAGAGACAACCTGCTGACCTTAACCATCGATGATGACGAAGGCTCTCCACTGAAGATCACCAACCCCTTCATAGTACGCACAGGGGACCGCTACTTCTTTGGAGGTGAGCTGTTTATCAGACCTGCTTTCGTGCACAATACCCCAGCACGGTGGGCCAATTCACTAAGCTTTTGGTGCAAAACATTTTAAAATGTTTTATCCCGTGCAAAACACTTAGTAAATCAAGCTCAGTGTATCTAGGGGCCTCCGTTTCAGTTATCAACATCAGTATAGCAACCACAGGAACAGCCTTTCACATGAGGTTCTCTGTATGGGTCCTCAGGGTGTCCAAAGACCAACAACACGATCAGGAAGTGTGAGACCAAGCTGAACCACTTCCATGGATGCATGCAGCAGATCTATATTGACAACGAGCAGCTGGACATCGACATCATATTGCAGCGACGCTGGGGACGATACGCTGAGCTGCTGCTGGGCACCTGTGGCATCACAGACAGGTAGGTACAGGGCAGAGCAGGGGGTTGGCACCACACCTCTGGCATCACAGACAGATAGGTACAGGGCAGGACAGGGAATGGGTTTAGTACCACACCTGTGGCATCACAGACAGGTACTGTAGATACAGGGCAGGGAGTTGAGAGTAGGGGGAAGAAAGAGAGTATTTGTACAGAGACCTATTGCACAAAGGACAGAGGTCACACATCTATTAGTCCATAGATAAACACTGTCCCCAGCCCTGTAATATCAGGAATGGAGTGCAGATGTTTATGACCATCAGGTGTACCATCCAGCCTCCTGATGGTGCCGGGGCTGGCTATAAACCTCTCATATCCCCACCCTGCCTCCATGACAGACAAGTTACATAATAACACAGACACCTACTGTACAGGAGATTTACAATATAGGCTGAGGACAGGGCTTATGCTCAGCTGGATGTGCATCCAAGGGCAGACACTGAGAGTTATTATAGCCTCCATGTCATATTCCCATAGGTATTTTTATGTATGACATGACACGTGTGTTCTTTATAGTACTGATATGTCTTTTTTTCCCCTTTGTATTCACATGATACTGTGCACACATGGTTACATCAGTTCTTATTAATCTATTTGATAAAAAATATGATAATAACCATATGTTTCATGGTGGTATCAGGAACTCAATGTTAACGCATGACCACGGCTCAGGACATCCGACCTCAATGGTTACCAGTCTATTATAGGTTTCTTTTATGCTCAACCTGTTCCTACCATGTTTGAGAGACTCTGAGATTCAATCTTGGGGCAAAGATGTGTAAATTATGTGATAGCTTAGATAGTCAGGCATCAGGTGGTGCTTAGGGCTCAGGGGCTGAAGAATCCACCACCCCAGTCAAAGTAGATCACAGCCCCTAAATCTCACTTCATAAAGCCTGCCAGAGAGAGAGAGAGAGAGAGAGAGAGAGAGAGAGAGAGAGAGAGAGAGAGAGAGAGAGAGAGAGAGAAAGAGAGCGCTGACAATATGGAGTGACCTGTGTCCTGCTCTCTCACTTCTCCATCTGTCTGTCTGTATCTTTATTTATCTCATTCAAACCAACCAACAGATTTTCTTATTGTGTAGTTGACTTGCAGTTTTGTTCACAAACATATTTGGTGTTGTCCCTAGATGTACTCCAAACCCATGTGAACATGAGGGCAGATGTATCCAGTCTTGGGATGACTTTATATGCCTGTGTGAAAATACAGGCTACAAAGGAGAGGTGTGCCATAACTGTAAGTGTTGCCTAAGCGGTGTAACCTATTATTGAATGCACATATTGTATGGTTCTAGTGTGTAAGCTCAACCTCACCAGTGTAATGGCCGATTTTGCCACTGTTGGGTGCAATGCAGTATAGCTACTGTGATGTTGTATACCATTGAACATATAAGCCTTGCTCTTGTGAAAATGTTTGTTAAAGCACTCCCACCTCTCCCCTCACCAACAGCTGTCTATAAGGAGTCATGCGAAGCCTACAGACTCACGGGCAAGTACTGGACAGGCGATTACATCATTGATCCTGACCTGAGCGGACCCTTGAAACCGTTCACGGTGTACTGCAAGATGGAGGGTGAGGAACCACTCTCACTGTTCTAACCTAATGTTCTGTTCTTATTCCACTATTCTGGCTTCTATATCACAGTTCAAGATCACCATTTTACTCTTCCATTGCAGAAGCAGACATGGGTTGTAATAAAATAGATATCTTGTTATTAGATTGAGCTCTCGTTGTTGTAATGAATGTTTATCTTCATGTCTAAAGAGGACAGTAGTAAACACATTTGGGGCCAGAACTGTAATTGGTTTAGGGGCCAAGATTCTTCACCCAGCCCAATCCAATTACATTACCCAAACCTATGCATGATTCTCCATGTAAGATTAGTCAGGGTTCTGTTTGTTAGAGCTGTCTGCAAAATATCAGATTATATTTTATACTATTATATACTATATTGTTATACTACATTATATATTATACACTATATATACACACACACACACACACCATCACACACACACACACGCACACACACACATTCACATAACTGCAGAGGGTATTTATGGTGGTGGGGGATGAGTGGGCAGAGTAAACAGGTGATGAGGAGATGTGGGAACGGTTCTGATTTATTCTCCTCCTATCTGTCCACTCCGCATACGCAGAATAACACCAGCTATCACCCTGAGGGGTCTTTCAATCAGAGGCCATGCTGGGCGCTCATTAACTGCATACATTCTGATTTCCTACACACAAACAGACTCATATTCTCACACACACACACACACACACACACACACACACACACACACACACACATTCTAGATTTTGACCATACAATAACAGTAATTCCTCTCTTGTCTATTGTCACAGCTAAGAAGGCCTGGACGGTGATAAAGCATGACCGTGTTGATGGCACCAAGGTGTCAGGTAGTACAGTGGACCGGCCATATATCGGGTTCGTCAACTACTGGAACGCCTCCTGGGACGAGGTCACAGCATTGGCCAACACCTCCAACTACTGTGAACAGTTGATCGACTACTCCTGCTACAAGTCCCGCCTTCTCAACACACCCTGTGAGTGGAATTGGCCAGTGCCTTCAGGCAATGGCAGGGATTGGAAGTATCAGAGTCTGCGGTTTCATAACTCAGATCCATTTCAATAAAACTGAATCATCATCATACAAGTATGTATTCCTTTGCTCTCTTCACACCTCATTCAGATGGTAGGCCGTTCAGTTTCTGGATCGGTCGCAATAATGAGAGTCATGAGTACTGGGGCGGGTCGTTCCCTGACAGCCATAAGTGTGGCTGCGCCTCCAACCACACGTGCACTGATGCCAGGTTCATGTGTAACTGTGACGCCGACTACCGTCAATGGTGAGAGCACGGAGAGGGAGGGAGGGAGGGATGATTTAAAATGCTTTGTAAAGTGACAGGACTAATCTGTGTGCCTCATGGGCATATAACCGGTCTGTATGAGCCAGAATTCTTGCTGGTTTGTAGGGGATCAAATACTTATTTCCTTCGATCAAATGCAAATTAATTTATAACTTTATATAATGTGTTTTTTCTGGACTTCTTTGTTGATATTCTGTCTCTATTTGTTAAAATAAAAGTACCATAAAAATTATAGACCGCTCATTTCTTTGTAACCGGGCAAACTAACAAAATCAGCAGGGGATCAAATAATTATTTCCCCCACTGTATATATATATATATACTTACGTATATACTTTGACCTTGTGCACAGGTACACAGACAAGGGCTTGCTGACGTTTAAGGACCACCTGCCTGTGAGGAGGGTTTTGGTGGGCGACACCAACAGGACCGGGTCAGAAGCCCACTTCAGCCTCGGGCCCCTACGTTGCCATGGCGACGGTGAGTTATAGAACCACCTAGATGGGTCTCTTCTTTACTGACACTGGTGCAATGAAACTTCTCACGTCATGTTCCAGCTCACGTGCCCCTTCCTCTCCCCCCAGGAAGCATCTGGAACGGCATAGCCTTCACCAAGCCCACCTACATCACCTTCCCCACCCTCACGCCTGGCGGCAGCATTGACATCTCCTTCCACTTCAAGACCTACCGGGACCACGGCGTGTTCCTGGAGAACTCTGATGACCAGCTTCGCAACTTCATACGTTTGGAGCTTAACAGTAAATGCCACAGATCTACTGTACTTGTGAAGCATGGGACTCACATAACATGACTCACATAACACCATAACTTAGACACGACACAAGATTGCAGGAAGACATGAGACAACATGGTGTAACTCTTCACTAGATGGTTTGATTCTACAGTTATATACTGTCTATATACTGTCTCTTACAATGAAAAAGGTTAATAAGGTCTCTTATCAGTGTTTTCTATGTATCTATTGTTCACATCTGTCCCCCTCCCCCTCCTTTTTTCTTGTGCTTGCTGTTCCCTCTCCCAGCCACCCGCACCCTTCTGTTTATATTCATGGTTGGGGACGGCATCCTTAATGTGACGTTAAACTCACCCGTGCCGCTCAACGACAACGAGTGGCACTTTGTCCAGGCTGAGCTCAATGTGAAGGTGGCCCGTATCAAGGTGGACTACCAGCCCTGGGCTGTGAGACGCTTCCCTGGCCAGACATTTGTCACCATGCAGTTCAGCCACCCACTCCTCGTGGGTACGTCACCTGCTTGGGCTGGGGGATGTCGGGGTGGTGGGAGAGAGGGGTGTGTGGAACAATCTACAGTGTGTTGCATGTTAGTAAATACGTCCATTGTATTCTAGATCCCAATAGAGATTGTGTAAAGACGTCTACTGAAAATGATGTTCTGTACAACCAGGCGCAGCCAATCGAACACTGAGGCCGTTCCTGGGCTGCCTTCGTGGGTTACGAATGAATGGTGTGCCTTTTGACCTAGAGGGGAAAGTGGATGAAGAACAAGGCATACGGCGTAACTGTACAGGCCAGTGTTTGAACGCCACCATACCATGTCGAAACGCTGGTCAGTGTATAGAGGGTTATGCCGCCTACACGTGTGACTGCAACAACACAGCCTTCGATGGCTTCTATTGCCATAGAGGTGAGCTATAATCCACAGGTTAGGTTTACTCTGTGTTTCATGGAGCCCCAAAATAACTGAGACTGACGTTGAAGGCAATAAGAACTTCAACAATGATTGGTCTTAATTTTTGTATTGCTATTAAAGTAATGACAATGGATGAAACTACGTACAAATATAATTGATACAAATTGAACAATGCACATAGGCATTTAGCTTAACTTTGTTGTGGGTTTTTTTCCCAAGACATTGGAGCCTACTTTGAGATAGGATCGTGGCTACGCTACAGCATTCGAAAAAAGCCCACATCCGATGAGGAGTGGTGGGCGAACTGGTGGGACCCCCACTACCACAACTTCAGCCTGGGCTACAATGACACCAGTGATGACATTGAGTTCAGCTTCAGCACCCTCCACACCCCGGCTGTTCTTCTCTACATCAGCTCCTTCCTCCAGGACTACATAGCTGTCATCCTCACAGAAGAGGGTATCTGCTTTCAATGAACCCTAGAACCCTAGAAACCTAACCCTAACCCATCATGTCTATAACCCTAGAACCCTAACCCTAACTCTAAAAAAACAAGAAAACACACACCATAGTTTGGTGAGGTGCAGGCTGGCTGGTGAAACTTAAAAGAAAGAAGGAAGAGGCGCACAATGTTGCTCCGATGCTAATTTTTTATTTGACCAACGTTTCGGCAGCAAGCTGCCTTCTTCAGGGTTTCAATCGATCATGACTGAAGTACCATGTCATTTCAGATGTCCATTGATTGAAGTTGGATTATGGCTTTGGGTTAATCCCTTTAACCTAGTAGAATCACACAGCAAAATTGTCAAGTCAACCACTCTTAAGCCCAAGATAATGAGCTGATGGATCGTTTTGTCATCCATCTCTTCACAGGCACTCTAGACCTGAAGTATAGGTTGGGGCTGATCACCCACAAGTACCAGATGTCCTACAGGAACCTAGCAGATGGATACCCCCACTTTGTCAACATTACAAGACACAACAGAACTATAACAACACAGGTGGGCTCCACCTATTCATATCACCTTCTAAAAGACAATTGCAAAATGTATATCTTTCCCTCTCATAATTATCTGGAACCCCATCAGGTGGTTTGTTTGTTGTGTGCATACAGTACAATATGTGTGTAAATCATTTCACTTTGGGTTTTTTTGTTGTGTTGTAATGTTCATTGTTTGTGTTTCTTCCTATTCCTCCCCCCAGGTGGATTACATGGCACCTGTGGTGGAGAAGTTCACTGTAGGGGAGGATGGCAGGTTTGACTCCCCCAAACACATGTTCCTAGGGAGGGTGATGGGTAAGAGTCAGCTTAATCCCTTCAGCTCAACAGGCTGAATAATTTCTACTTTCATTTAATCAACAAAATGATAGATCTGAATGGTACATAGTTAAATGACATTGTCTGTGGTGGGATCTATTTTCGTTTAACCTTTATTTATCCAGGTTAGTCTCATTGAGATAAAATCCATTTTTCAGGAGAGACCTGGTGGTCTGGTCATTGAGGTGTATGCCTGAGTTGTCCCACTGTCCTTGTTTGGAAACTGTTTAAGGAGGATGTGCAACCCAGTAAGTCCTCTGTTTCTCTCTAACCCTCTCAGAGGTGGGCGACATTGACTATGAGGTTCAGAAACACAATGCCCCAGGCTTTATTGGCTGCCTTTCTGGGGTGAGGTACAACATCTACGCCCCTCTGAAGACCTTCTTCCGGCCCAACGAAACAAACCCCCCAGTTACTATACAAGGTTTTGTCTCAGAGTCCAACTGTGGGGCCTTCCGCCCTGTCAATGGCTATGTCCCTTGGGAGGTGGATCCCTGGTTCACAGGCATAGGTAAGACTACATATCCGATAATTCAGCCTGATGTAGGGAATGATGATTTTGCTACAAGTTCATCACCTGATTTGTATCCTTTTTCCATTTCAGAATACCTCTATTTCCATGATGATCTTGGCCTGTTTTGGTTAACAGGTAAGTCTTATTACCAGACACCAGTCTGCCTTCCTCTGATGTGGAATCTTTTAATCATCTCTTATAGAAATTATATTTAAAAAATGATTTCTGTTTTTTAAATCTGTAGTGTCACAGTTGTCACAGTTGGCCGTCTGGTATAGGAAGTCCTGCCCTTTACCTCAAAATATAACCTTTTAATCGTTAGAAAAGTTAGAAATTCTAATTTCTGTTTTCCTAAAATCCTCTAATCCTAAAATCTGAGAGAAGCCATCAGATTTCAGAATAGGCTTTACGTATTTACCCAAGCCTCATGCTGAAATCTCTAGTGTAGAATATTACGTTATTAGAATAGAATATTATATTATGTATGATAGACTAAAACAAAATGTAATTAAATCTTGAAGTTCTGTGTGTCTAATGTCATGTAAATGGTACACAATAAGGATTATTGCAGCGTTCTAACATGCCTATTACAGACATATGGGCAATTATCTCACACCTTTTGTGCAACGAGCTCATTTCATTAGTCATCCCTTCTTATCCTTGTTCATTTTGAACAGCTCACACACTCTCACTCTCTCTATTGTACAATAATATTATCCAACTAATCTCTATGGTCACCCTGTACCTGGTCATTGAAGGGGGGAGAGATATGTTGGGGTGGGGATGGGGACAGGGATGGGGGACAGGGACAGGGGACAGGACAGGGGAGGGCGGATAGGGGCGTGGGTATGGGTTATAACTTAACTCAAAAATAAGTACAGCTGCAGAAGAAGAACATTATTATTCTCTAATATGATAGGTCGGAAGCCCAGGATTAGACACCAGCTCAGCTCAGAGAGCCTGTGCTCCATCCCTGTCTGAGATCCTTCCCAGATCATCTATATTTAGAGGCTGCTTTCTCCCTCACTATTCATCATTGATAGATTCTTCAGCTTAATAGATCATTCAGATGAACAGGGGTTAGGGTTTATGGTAATGCTGAACATCAGAGTGTACTTTGTGATTAGTGTAGACTCCTGCTGTGCCCATACTGACCCGACTGGTTATTGGACATCATTAGTGATTGATTTTTTTCCCCTCATAACAATATGTTGCTGTATGAAAAAGGATGTCTCTTGTCACTAAAATGAAGTCGGTGGCGTAAAATGAGAAGTTGTCTTGGCAGAGAACAAACTGAGTCATAATGAAATTGATTGAAACTGATATGTTTTAATTCTTTGTCAGATACAGTATATCTCTTCACAGTGTCAGAACACAAAATTCCTCTTATACATACTGTACCCTACTGTTATGACAAATGTGGTTTTGATTTATTTCTTTGGTTTATTTCTTTCTTTCCCCAGTCGTTGTCATCCTAGCGGTGTTGTTACTGTTTGGAGGTATGTACTGCATCTACATCTACCTTTACCGCTACAAGGGCAGCTACCACACCAACGAGCCCAAAAACCTGGAATCCCCCAGCAGCTCCAGACCCCTGACGGAGACCCTGAGGAAAGAGAAGAAGAACCTCCCAGAAATCGAGGAAGAGTTCAGGAGTGACTAGCACCATGGGAACTGTGGAAGGGAAGGCAGGGGTGGGGAGGGTTTAGAGCTAACAACGACCACAATACCAGTTTATATTTTATAATACATTCAACTTGTTTTTTGCTTTTTGGTTTGTTTTCCTTTCCCCAGGTATGTGTGATCTGACGCCTGGTGCTCTACATAGTGTTTTGATGGGTTATGGTTTTGCAGGGTTCACAGTTCAAATCATGCACCAATTGGGTGAATGCCCAACATGTCCACACTGTATTGCAGGGTGACAAACTGAAGTGCCTCAACAGAGCAAAACTAGATAAGAAATAACCATGTTCGGTCATTCAGATGTGGGTTGAGATTTAGATGGAATGTGATTTCAAGTCACACTTAATTGTGACATTAGAATTCACACCTAAATAACCCTCACACGCAGTATGAAGTAGTCGGCATTTTTGGAGGTATTCAAAGCATTTTTGGAGGTATATGTCACCTGATAGATCAATGTCATCCACTGTATACCATTTAATGACAGTTCCTCTTGCAGCCATATTGATGGAAACAGCCTACTACCCTTGGCCTTCCTTGATTAGAGAGCCTGGACACACTGCAGAGAGATGGTGCAATATACCTGCACTATGAACAGACTTCAGCTGGGTACTGGCCATGGAAGGCACACCACACAGGAGTATCACAAATACATATTTACCACAATGAATAATCTAAAAGAGATACAACAGGCTATGGACAGGCGGTACTTGAACAGCCACAGGATGTTGGTTACAGTCTTGAACAAGGCCTTTGGTGCTGAGGCTAGGAGAATGCAGAAACCACACATTATTAATCATAAAGGCTTCACGCATAGTCAACTTGTAAAGTGTCAAGTAATAGCACATTCACATATAAGGGATCTCTATCAAAAGGGCCTGAGAGACTTAAAGGGGAAGTTTACCCTGAATCCATTTTGATGTGTATTTCTGGTCAATCCACGATGCATACCGTTTCAAACTATCATCATTTCGCATGCAGTAGCATCATATGGTGTTAAAATACGTCAGATGAGGGTTTTTGCACTCTGATCCTGCATCACTATGCCAGTGATTCCCAGAGAACAGCATATTCTAGCTCTAGCGCAGTTCAACAGAAGGACCTTGTGTGGGAGGGAGAGGGGAATCTTGGGAGTTCACTCAAATGGGCAATTTGGACTGATCAGGGCATTCAAAGCGAAATATCTTGACTCAGAGAAATATCTTGACTGTGTCTACGAATGACTAATGAAAACAACATATCCACTGGATTACAGGGTAAAATTCCACTTTAAGTTCATACATGTTCAATCCTATAAATATACCAAGACATAAAACAAGAGTTACCTGCTGGCTGTCTCCAAGTCCACACAGCCAGCAATAGCACAAGTTTTGTTACAATCACAAAAACACAGTGACTGGTTTGTTCACTGAGCCTGGAGCATCGACTTAGAGACAGCAGCACCTGTCCCTGTCCCTGTCCCTGTCCCTGTCCCTGTCCCTGGCTCTGGCTCTGGCTTTCTCTCTCTCTCTCTCTCTCTCTCAATGGCAGCCATTTTAAAGGCAAGAAGTGCTGCAGTCACAATGCAGTCACAAATCCATTTGAACATCCATCTAACCCTAACCCAAACAGACAAATCCAGCCTGTTACACAAGAAAACAAATACAACTAAGGCTGTTTGCACATTTCTTCCCTGCTTAACACCTAACTGAAGAGACAATATAAAGCATGGAGCTGTAAGCTTCCGGATGATATATTTAATGAATATGGAAGGTATATAACTAAGCATATTTGTTGCATTGCAGCCTCTGAAATACATACATATCCTATACAAAAGAGGAATACATAAATGGTTGAGAATTGCAATAGTCTTATTAGATAGCAGCTTCGCCAAATACAGTATGCTCTGCAATTCCTAACCAATTTCCAATCAATGGTCTTTTAAACTGATTAAGTAGTACTGTATGATTAATAAAACAGTCTGAACTCATCTGTAATTTGGCTTGGAATATTAAATGTTCTAATATTGAACCCTCTGAGTGACATAGGTGAAAGGTGGGGAACCCTATGGGGCCTAGTTAGTGTCGCTGTAATGCTTCCCAGACGTAGTGCCAAGTTGTAGGAAGGCTGACTTTTGCTGCGTTCGCTGCAGAAATGGACAGGAGGGGGTCAGTCTGTTAAACCAGGGACAGGACGCCATATTGCTATTATTTTCTTTGCTGTTTCACTCCCAGTTTCTTATGGACATGCTGCCGATATCTCGGTGCTATTTCTGAGTCTGAGGACCCGGCTGGGAGGCGTTCTCTGGGGAACTCCGTCTGGTGGCGCCTGATGGCCCAGACCAGACAGGTCAGGTCATGAAATACAAATGTCTTTCAGGAAAGAGCTGCTCTGTATGACCATCTGGAAATGCAGACACACACACACACACACACACACACACACACACACACACACACACACACACACACACACACACATTCAGATACATTGGCATTTGTATAGACGACCACAACAATGTGAATGCCAGTCTTGTACTTCTCACCACTCTAGACAGTTTTTGCATCTGCTGTAGGACAGTACTGTGCTGCCGCCGCTATCGCTAGTTCTTAGCTGCTTTCAATGGAGAGGCTTGCTTTTGGTCCAGAGAGATTTTCCTGTCTGGAAAAGATTGTTTGACGGGTAGAGAAGTTAGGGAGAGATTTTCCAGAGAGTGAAATTTCACTGGACCCAATCGATGTCTGGTGTAGCCAAAGCTTTGGTCCATGACATCATCACCCAGACCCTTTGAAGCTGAAGTACTAATGTCTTGTTGATAAATGAGAAAATATAAAGCATTTGCAATCGTAAGCTATGCATATCTAGAGCATGATGACCGCACTTTGCAATGAAATGCAACAATATCAGCCGCTTCCAGCGCAGATCACATGAGATGTTTTTGTGTTTGCTCTGTTTGCTGAAACTTGCAGCACTTAGGATCGTACATACAGTACATGTATACGTTAATATATGAATAAGGTGTTTATCGACTTTTTTATTCCTATGGTTTGTATAAAATAAGTGAAAATGAGTGGAGGCAGAGAGTTTTGAATATAAAACTAATCTTGATTGTGTAATGTAGGCAGACACTGTGGCAAGGCCTGCTCTGCTCCTCTCTGTATGCTGCTCATTAAAGAAAACTATCCATCAAATCTTTCTGACATGCTCAGGATGAAGATAATATGGAACACTCCCTCTGCAATAGAAACACTTCAACAGATTCAACATATTTTAAATATAGCCTGTTATTGAGGACAAGCGATGTAGCCTAGAAGCTTAATGAAAGCTTTTTAGATGGTGAAACCCTTAATTTAATCACAGGCATTACAACAAATTTGGCCATATGTGGCTATTTTCCAAGCCATATTTGTAAGAATGTGTTGTTTTGAAAAGGATGAATGTTAGTATAGGGAAACAAAGTAAGGTGCTCCACCTCTGAACAATATTAAAGCAGGAATGGTATGTTTGTTTGTAAAGAGATGGACAATCACCTCCCACAGAGTTCATATTAGACCAGTCACGAACTTCGGTCAAATATGCTTTGAAGCCTTTTAAGGAAATAGTCGACTTATTTATGTATTGTGTAAATGTATACGCTGCAATTTCTTTATTTTCTTAATGGACTACATGTGCATCCTGCCTAGCATCACTGCGATGCCACACATTAGCTAGTCCTTGCTGGTCCCTGGAGTGTGTGTGATTGAATGTACAGTAGACATGTGTTGGTTTGTGTATTCACAGTTTGTTTTGTCACCAGGATCCCCGACTGATGTTGAGTTGTGAATCTGATGAGAATCATCTCTGCACTGATGAGAATAGGCCCCAACTCACTAGTGGTAGTTCACCAATAGTACAACTGTGAGAAGATTGTGGGTGTGCTGTCCAGACAGGCTCCTCCCTACTCAGACATTGCTCTACTACCCTTGATCATCAGTTACAACTAGCACCACTCTAAAGACTTGTGCTGATTGGCCGTCTGTCTGGCTGTCTGGCCCAAAGCCCAATCACAAGGCAGTGTGAACAGTAAGTGAGGGACCTGAGAGGTGATTATAGGGAATGAGTATACGGCTACAAAAGGACAAGAGTGTGCTGACATCAGATGACAGACGAGAATCATTCCCCACAGTGGAGAGATGTAAAGGTGCACAGACAGACAGTCAGACACAGGCAGACAGACAGACAGACAGACAGACAGACAGACACACACAGACAGACAGACAGACAGACAGACAGACAGACAGACAGACAGACAGACAGACACACAGACACACACAGACAGACAGACAGACAGACAGACTGACAGATATGGCCAAAGGGAGGGGCAGGCAGGTTAAACTACAGTGGAACCCTCTCTGGGACACCAGACAGAATCTGGTAGGAGGAGGAGGAGGAGGAGGAGGCACCAGTTATGTTAGAGACTGCAGTCGTGTATGTGACCGCACTGAAATTATGGAGTTTTCTGTTCTCCGTCTGTAATCTTGGTTTTGTTTTGTAATACTTTCACTGTAAATGACCACAACTATGTAAATCAAAGCAAAACCAAACTGACACTTCAATAAAGAAGCTTGAAGGAAGTTGCAATGGTGTAGTGTCTTTTTTTGTACTCTTTTATAGAGACATAGGTACTTTTTTTATAAGAGGTCTGTATGTTCTCCTGCTTGAATGAAGACATGTTGAGGGTATATAGAAACATGTATTATCACCATTACTATCTCTGACATTGATTTTCCATGACACAACACCTTGTTATAATGTATAAAGTTAAAATTTTATTTTCATAGGCATACATTGTATATAACGGTAAATTCCATTTTGTTTCAGTCATATCCGTACAGAAAGATCTCATGTCAAAGTGGGCATACATGTTTTTGATGAGAATAAAAACAGGGTGAATATCAGCCCTGGATGTCATGAAGAAAGCGATCAAACAGATGGTGTAACACATCCTAGTGGGGCACTTGCAATTTGGTCAAATAAACTTCGTTTTTGTTGTTGTTATTGTTTCTCCCATAGTGATAACCTTACAACGGTTACCTGTAACACAGCTCCGTCCATTACACAATACATACATGTCAACCTTTTGCTTTCTGTTTAGGTTAATTTGGCACTTATAGTTTATTGAGGGAAGACTATAGTGTGTTATTGGTTCATTCATGATTATAGTCTATTAGAAATCAAAGGACACGAAGCGCATGTAAACTCAATAGTAAATGCTTTCAGTATACATACATTGCTTTTAGTAGAGTACCGGCAGCACATGTGACTTAGAGCTGTAAAATGAAAGTAGGAATGAGATCTCCCACTACCCACCACCACCACAACGTAGAGTTCACATTCAGTCAGTCGGTTTCTCCTACAGTTGCCTATTTTTGCAGGACATTGATATAAATGCACATGTTATTTATTTCACTATTTATGAAGGGTTTGACGTTGCTGCTGCTAGTCACAGAGATACAGAGCTTTTCAGAATCATACCTTAGACTAGCGTCAGTTACAGTTTGCTCATAACAATAAAGCAGGTTTTTTCAGAGTAACAGTTAAGGTAACATGAAAGGGTACTGAGGGACTCTACAGAGCTGCATTTGAAGGAAAAGCTGAGGCTCTTTCTAATGTGCTTACAGTTTAGTTTAACCAAGAGACAGCACATGCACAGTATTTCACTGTTAATAGATACACTGTAAAAGCTAGCATCGGTTACTGAGAGGTCAAACAAAAGCCCAGATGTATGGAAGGTACAGTAACCAAACTACAGACAAAGTAATGTACAGTACAGTATGTCCTCATGACTGTACCTTGTTGCTGTGACAAAATAAAAACAACAAGAATGGTGTGATGCTCTTGGTACAGTATAAAGCGATACATTGAATATATAGTAGGTATTGTTGCCATTCTAATTGCTTGTTTAGTTTCATACAGTAAGCTTCACGTACACAGACTTGCAGGGTGAATGGTAGAGTGATGAGGAAACGCATCATACTGGGAGGGGGGAAGTGGTGTCACTGAGGGATGCATGTGATGTTGCACAGGGAAATATAGCTGAGCAAATAATGTCGACATGGGAGAAGTGTGGTTCATGTTAGCGCTGCTGCCAATGGGGACCAGTCTGTAATGTTGTCCTCCATATGTCCTCTATCATGTTGAATGTCCAGCAGAGGCGAGCAGTTCTCCACACTAGGCGTAGCGTTGTGGTGAAGGTATAAGGCCCCGGCCACACTAGTCTGTTGTATCCATTAATAACAGATTGAGCCAGCGGTTTCTCTTTTGGGATCAGACGTTGAGAGACAACAGAGATGACAATGGTCTGTCCGATATGTTTGTCCGTTTTTTACGGACTAAAAAGGTTTGAGGAGTTGAACCTTTCACAGTCCGTTCGTCCAATTAGAAACAAGGTTGCGTTGCTACTGTCGATTGCACTGTTCAGGTGCTAGGTTGTTGCAAAAGTCAAGACCCAATTCCACGGATCAAATCGTAAAGTGATTTCATAGGTTTCATAGGTTTTTATCCGTTTTCTGATGGACTAGTGTGGCTGGGGCCTAAGCTTTAGCAGGAAACAGAGGGGGTTGGAGGAAATGCAGCAGGTGAGGTTAGACCATGTCTATCTCTCTCTCTATCCCCACGTACTTCACGGAATCTGCTTGGCTGTATCTGTGGAAGGAGGAGTGTGAGAGAAGGAGAGTCAGGCCCCGAAACCTTCTCATGAAGGTTACTTTTAATTACCTCACTCTTGCATCAGTAGATTCATCATTGTATATTAGATCATAGAACTCAACCACAAATGCAGGGGTTTATTGTGTGCACCTCATAAGTCAGTGTTTGTGTGTGTGTGTGTGTGTGTGTGTGTGTGTGTGTGTGCACGCACACGTGCGTGCATTATTACAAAGCAATATGGTATGTTTATAATAAAGCATATTCATCCATCTGACATGATATATTCAACTCTACATGGTAAACATACTCTTCATAACATGTATGAGAGAAGTGTCACAGGCCTACATTAGCCTTAATGCCATCTCTACTTGTCAAAGTCTTTGAAACTTTGCCAAACACAATATCTCTGCCAGAGAAACGGTCCATTCCTTGAATATCTATTCTCACCCAGACAAGCTGAAAGCAGCATTACACCCTAGCAAACAGTCCAGCGAATACCTCTCGGTTTCACGTATAACAAACCTGTTCGAAATGTTCGGACGTTTCTCAAAGAAACGGAATGTATTTAGCATACTGTCCGAAAGCAATTCATCTGAAACCACAGACTCGCTATACTGGACCCATTGCGCACCCGCCGCTCTTTTTACGCACTTTTTTACGACATTTTTCACCCAGAAAGTGGGCCAAACTTGCACTGCCAGCTTGTCTCGTATATAATTCTTATGTAGATATTCTTAGTTTATAAAGACATGGAAATAAGATAGCAAACGGATGTTATTGGATACTATAGGCTAATCAATAATGGGACATAAAGTCTCTCTACAATATCTTATTTTCCATTTCGCAAGCTACAGTAGGGCCGGCGTTTTTAAAGCCCATGATGTGTGAGTGTGTGGGCCAACAACCACATCATTTGATTAGGGCCTACTTTTCAAAGCAATTTTGCTTTTTTGCTACTTTTACTGTAGCTAAATGTGTCACTAATAGAATTCCATAGAATTCCTTGATTGCGTAATGCTACGTAATCGAATGTTGTAGTTGCAAGGAATCCGAATCCATCTCTTCGATAGAGCATCACAATACAGACACATTCTTCTAACTTCTGAAGAACTCCATAAATTAGTTCTTCTTTGCTCGCAAACAAGACAGTCACACAGCGATAACCTTACATTTTACAACATTAATTACGGACGACAATGGACGACCATTACTTTTCAGGTGAGAATACGAAATTATAACTCAAATTGTAGTTTTAAAATGAAGACTTGTATTCAAAATGTAAACCTTAGTGCATGGGGTTATAATTGAAATGTAGGTGAAATTGGCTCAAATCACTGTATACTGTTTCTCTTGTTACCAAGCAATACAAGGAACAAATACTGTTAAATATCTCATGCATTGGTGTAGGATTTATTATTAATGGCTTTTAAAATACTTTCTGTAGTTTTTAAGAGTTCTGAGAGGGGAAAATTATATGTTTGTTGTCAAATATCCTTTGCCTTCAGAGACAAAATCAGTTGTGTTTACCCTATGTTTCCATGGTGTTTCTTTCAGACTTCTCAGATGAGAGGGTGAATCAACTCAATGCCCTCAAAGGGCCTGACAGCGAATACATCGGCCAGAGCTATGCTGAGACAGTGGGAGAGAAGTATTGCTATGCCCCAGCAGGCTGTGAGGACTTCCTACTCTGGGTGGATGACTGTTCTCCAGCCTCACCCCACACTCTGGATGAATGTTCCCCAGCATCACCCCCCACTCTGGAGGCCATCCTGCACACTGCTGGCCAGGCAGCCCTTGACAGCATGGAGTGGGAGACGAAGATGACCGTGGATTCTGCTGAGTTTCAACTCCTCCTAGCGATGGGAGAGAAGTATGAACAGAGCTGTTCTTCTACCAGCCTGCTTCCTTCTGGCGAGCACCTCAAGCCAGCGTCAGTGGTTGACATCAGCCTGCCCCACCCTGGTGAGGACATCACACCAGCAGCAGTCAATGGTACCAGCCTGCTCCCCCAGGCCAAATCCATGTCCCAGTCCCTCTGTGAGCTACTAGGGGAGAAATACTTAAATGCTCCAGCAGCCTGTGACAGCTCTCTGCTCAGGGTGGATTAACGCTCCCCATCCTCACCCCCCACTCTGAGCACCAGCCTCCAGCCCGGAGCCTCAGGTGTGGCAGGCCTTGACAGCATGGTGTGGGAGCCCATGGTGATAATGGACTCAGCTACTATTCAACTCCTGCTGGAGTTGGAAGAGGAACATGAGCAGAGCAGTTCTGTTACCAGCCTGGTCCACCCTGGTGAGGACCTCAAGCCTGCTGCAGTGGTTGACACCAGCCTGCTCCACCCTGGCAAGGACCTCATGTCCAATGCAGCTAGCCTGCTTCTGTCTGGTGAGGAGGTCAAGTCTTCTGAAGCCGGCCTGTTTCAGTCTAGCCAGGACCTGAAACCAGCAGTGACTGATACCAGCCTGGTCAACTCTAACCAGGACCTCAAGCCTGTAAGCAGTACTCCTACTGTCCCTCTCTGTTACACTGTTGTACTGTTTTTTCTCATTATAGATCTTTATTAACACATTATTATTCTTTATTTATCCTGTATGGATCAATATTTTCATGTTAACAATGTCATTATCAATGTGAAAATGAAATAATGTGTTTCATTGAAATGTGATGGTAAAATGTTCATGCAATTGTCACTGTATTACACATCTTGTCAAAACAGTATTCAATGTAAAACAAGTTGTGTGATAACAACTAGTTGTAAATGGAATATCCAGTTCATAGCTGTTCTGTAAAAGTTTATTGCTGTAATTTCTTCTCACCCTTTTTAAGGCTAAGGTCATGGCCTCCCTAAAGCCAGCAGTGATTGACACCAGCCTGGTCAACTCTCACCAGGACCTCAAACCTGCAGTGACTGATACCAGCATTCTCCTGGCAAGTGAGGACCTCATGTCCAGTGTAGCCAGCCTGCTTCAGCCTAACCAGGACCTCAAGCCTGCTGCAGAGATTGAAAACAGCCTTCTCCACCCTGGTGAGGACATCAAGTCCAGTGCAGCCAGATTTTTACTTAGCCCTGTTGTTTTTTGTTTGTAACTCTAGGTGTTGAGCTTCGTGTTAAATCACTTTATTCCACTCGATAAAGGTTACTGTCACGGTGAATATGGGGTGGTTACGTCGAATGACAGTAGCCTATAGCTCTAGTGTCATGGTGAGGTTATTCGAAGGTGGTTTAATTGCGGGTGGATAGCACTGAAGGCCTAGGTGTAAAATACACCGCCCGCCACTGGTCAGTGGGAAGCCTCAATGTGGAAGCCATATCATAACACATACAGTATGTCTCCGTGACAACAACCATGTCATTATGTATGGGTAGGCATCTCTACCTTATCCTGCAAGTAGGAAATATATCAAAACACATATATTTATATAAAAAAAAACGACTATCACTGAAATTATGTACTAAGTATAAAACTGAACTGCAATTCCACTACAGTACTTTGTACTCTACCTGTAGTCAAAGAAGAGCTCCTCTCCCTGCAGGATAGCCCGTTTGGCAAAGATCCCAATGCGGTGGTCTCCGTTCACCATGACCACTAGAACGACAGCAGCAGCAACCCCACGGTCAACCATCAAATCATCATTTTAATACAACACAACTCAATCATCCTCTTCAACATGCTCTGTGGTTGACCGGACATAATCTTTACTTACCCTTAGCGTAGCAATTTGGGTTCACCGAGTGATTCGCAAAGCGGATTTTGTTCCCTTTCCGTGTGGCGTCCACAACGAAGTCTATGGAGATACACCAGTGTCAGCTTCATCATTCTTGAACACAGTTACTATACTGTGTGAAAAAATGTAATTAACAGACATTTCAGAGAGTGAAGAGGAATCGTTACCGTTGTTTAGGTTGAAGAGGAAGCTGGACATGTATTTGTCATAGATCCTACCCCGTCGGTCAGCCTCATCCTGTGAGATCAGCTGTAGGCGCACACACACACACACACACACACACACACACACACACACACACACACGCACACACACACACACACACACACACACACACACACGCAACATGAATACATATTCAGACCACTGACAGGAATGCACATACCAACACATTCGAAAAAACAAATAAACCCACACTATACCCCCATTTAATGGGTATGTTGTCCTCAATATGTAGATATACTGTTAACTATTTGGCCTTACCTCTCCGCAGTATTCTGAGATGAATTCATTCTTCTGAACAGGCTCTTTGATGAAGGTGCCCCAGCCTGCTATGTCTGACGGGGCCAGCAGGAGGTGCTGGGAGAGGTCAGAGGTAAAAGGTTAAAGGTGGCTGACATGAATCCAAAACACCCAGAAAAAGGTGGAGTAAATACCACTCCTCCTCTTCCTCAGCATGTGCTGTAATCATTGAAGCATCGCCTCTGATCTGAATTCAACATAATGTCATAATGACATTCAGCATTATTATCAGCAAAATGAGATCCTTTTATCTGTTCTAATAGGCAGACTAACCCGGTTTCCTACCTTCTTCAGGCCTCTCTGGATACTACAGTTCTTGCAGATGACCACCTTGTTGTCCCAGTGGTCTGCAGCTCCGCAGGTCATGCACAGATCTGGGTCACACTCCCTCACAGCCAGGTAGCAAGGGCACTGTTTAGTGTTGCACTGGGTCTTACACCGGCAACCCGGGAAACGGTTCGGGCCTGAAAAACAACACAGATAGTATTCCCACAGGGATTTGAATAGGTTTACGTTTGCGTTTAAAAATGGTACGGGACATACTATGCCAACAACCGAGAGACCCCAGGAGACTAAAACTACTCTGAAACATAACTCTCAGTGACAAATCATAACCGCACTTGCATTAATTAACAGGGCTTCAAAGGCAAGAAAGCTGCTCTGCAGAGCATCTCATCAATCAGTGACCTCTACTGGCAGCTATGCTGAAATACAGCTGCACAGGGAGGAGCGGAAAGCCCTCTGGGCAGATGGATGGGGAAAATGAGCAGACAGACACAACTTAAAATGTCCCTCTCCTACAGGTTTAGCTGTGGGAAAATACTTCATAACCAGACCAGAAAGTGTTCTCGCCGCCAGTGTGTTAGCGTGTGTGTGTGTGTGTGTGTGTCTATATATCCTTGAGCATTGTTAAGTCTGAGTGGTCTGACTCATATTATGAATGTGTAGATGATGTTGTATTTCAGGCACGGAGCCTGTCACATCTCTTTGATTCCTCTCCAGGACTGCGGAGCTCACACATGTAAACCCTAGGCTGCTTCCTGTTTGGACCCAGCTCTACTAAACGACTGGAGGAGAAACAGCAGAGAGAGGGAGGAAGGGGGTGGGATAACTGTTCTTCTATCAGAGACAATTGAGCCAAAGCCATAAATTCTGAGCCAAGATCGACCCCCTCAACACATACGTGCAAACGCACACACACGTGTGCGCGCGCGCACACACACACACACACACACACACACACACACACACACACACACACAGAGAGAAAGAGAGAGACTCACTCTCTCGTTCTATCTCTCTCTCACTTCCCCCACTCTCTCTTTCTTTCCCCAAAATGTCTCCAGAACACACAAAAAAATACAAAATGCATTCCTCCGCCCTGTGGGCATTTCTGGAACTGCGTTGAGTGTTCTGGCTCATTTCTGCCGTGATGAATGTCTCAGCACATTGTGAACACAGCCCTGTGTTGAACAGATGCCCAACCAACCCTGCCAGAGGACAGCTTTTCCTGCTAATGCAGTGAGAGGACGAGGATCAGTTTACATACTGCTCCCCTGTTCTATTGTGGCCCGTCCAGAGGGCTTTTTATCCTCAGAGAAGAAGAGGGAGCTTTCAGTACAACTAAGAGTAGACACCTTCTTATTCATATAACTAAGCAGACCTGCTGACCTACCTAGACGTTCATTGCAGGTACTATATGGTTTAGTGTCAACAGCCATTGCAGTGTACTGTAGGTGATATGGAATGCACAGGCACAGTGTGTTCAGGCATATGTATATTGTAATCCCCTGCATAGAGTCTGTGTGTGTTGTGAGGTGGTGTGTGAGAGTAAGACGATATACAATAGGAGGTGTGTGTGTGTGTGTGTGTGTGTGTGTGTGTGTGTGTGTGAGTGGGGGTGTGGGGGTGTGGGTGTGTGTGGGTGTGTGTGTGTGTGTGTGTGTGTGTGTGTGTGTCTGTGTGTCTGTGTGGGTAAGGTGATACTCACACTCGTGGTCACACTGGCAGAACTTCTCACAGAAATTCTGGGTCATCACACAGGGACAGGAGCTGTCACATGGATGGTCTGGGTGGTCACATGGCTGGTAGTTGTACACCTGATTGGACGAGTTATCTAGAGCATTTGAGGACAAAGGATTTAGTCCATGCAATGTGCAGTATACTATTTCAAAAGTGCAAATGAAGAATGCATACCACAGTACTCATTGATTGATATATTCAATATTACAGGAAAGACCATACAAACATACCTTTTTTAAGTTGGATCTTTGCCCATAACCTAGCATTCAATAAAAACACAAAACAAGGACTAACTTATTTAATCTTTTCACTTGCCCCATCTTATTGTATACTAAAAGTGTGAAAGAATTATTAACGTGAGCCTATCTCTCCCCCAGTGTGTAACATTCTCTCTACAACCCTGTGAGGTCATGCTGACACAGTGTCCATCTTACAGTACCTGTGCTTCCTCTTCTTCTTCTGAGGGGAGGTCCCTCCATCCTCCAGGGGAACGCGAAGGAGCAGCACCTCTTTCACTGCAAACTCGTACACCTGGGAGAGAGGGGAACAACACTATAACACCCTGATACAACTCACTTGTACACTAAACTGTGGTGACACAAAATTCCTAAAATCCTGGGGTTATGGTGTTGGGTGTCTTATTGTGTGTTATATTTAATGCGTTACGTTATGAGACTGATAACATCCTCCCCCTCCCCTATCACCCCCCACTGTTAGGCTGCAGTTACAACACACCCACACACACCACACACACATGCATGCAAGCACACATGCAAACACGCTTGCAGACACACACGCATACTTCTTATTTTGTGGTGGAGCATCACTCACATTATGTGGCTGATTAGTCCATAGAACATCCTACTCCTCCCCAATCACCCCCCACTGTTAGGCTACAGCTAAACACACGCACCCACACTCACCCGCACGCACGCACACACCACACACACACACACACACACACACACACACACACACACACACACGCACACACACACACACACACACACACACACACACGCACGCACACACACAAAGCCCCAAACCACCTCTGTCTGCCAAAAAACTGATTTGGCTTTCACCCTAGGACAGACAGACGCACATTACACTGGAGCTGGTTTGAGCGTTTCCAGTCAGCCAAACCACAGGCTCTCAGAGGGATAACAGGGCCATGCCAGTCACACTAGCATTGTCTTTGGACCTCTCAGACTGGGTTAGGGGGGGTGCTGCGGGGGAGCCGCTTTGCCGTGTCTGTGGTGGATCTCTGTCGCGCTTCTCTGCCTTTGTCTCTCTGTCTTTGTTTCCATGTGTTATTGGGGGGATTTAATGTCTGTGTTCAAATCGATGCTTTGTGTTCAAATCTAATCAAAGGCTCTAATATGTTTCCTATACAATACCCACATACTGAACACATCGGCTAGGGGCGGATCACATTGCCTCACGCTGTGTGAGTCTGGGAGAGTGAGAAAGATATCATAGACATCTAATAAATGTCTAAATGTCTGACTCCACATGCTGTTCTTTTTGTAATCTCCCCAAATGGTCCAATCAATAAAATAACTGTCAAAGGAATTCTATGTTTTGCAACACTCTGGTGGACCCTGGTTGATGCCAAGATACCACAACACAGCAAAACAAAGTGTGATGTTTGTCTTTGTATAGGCCAGGAGACTGTGTGCAGAAGATAGATCAGTGGGATGTATAGTATGTGTGTGTGTGTGTGTGTGTGTGTGTGTGTGTGTGTGTGTGTGTGTGTGTGTGTGTGTGTGTGTGTGTGTGTGTGTGTGTGTGTGTGTGTGTGTGTGGTTCACCTGTTTGCAGTTCTTGGTCCCTATGAGGCGGGCGATGGAGCAGAAGTTGTTGTAGTAGGTGCCATGCAGCACTCTGAACAGGGACTCCTCTGCCCCGCTCCACTGGACTGGACACTCAGCCTGTTCCCCGTCCTCTTCCCTTGGACGCTGCTTGGTGGGGGTCTGACACCGAGAGTTCCCCTCTGAAACACACACACACACACACACACACACACACACGCACACACGCACACACACACACACACACACACACACACACACACACACACACACACACACACACACACACACGCTGTTGCTTGGCAACAGGTTCATGGCAGCATTGCTGTGACCACATGCTAACGCTCTGGGAATGCTTATTAATCTGCTCATCAATCTGTTTTCTCGCATCATTTGAGCAAGTGAGAAAAAGCCTCTGGGTCACCAGCTACGCTCAATGCTCTGTCTTCACAATGAAGAGCTGCAGTGACTACAACTATAGAGGGAGCTAATCGCCTGAGAGAAGGAGAGGTATAAAAGAGGGGAGAGGGGGGAGATGGAGAGGTGAGAAGAGGGGCAGAGAATGGGACTGGGGAGAGTGGGAGAGAGAGAGAGAGAGAGAGAGAGAGAGAGAGAGAGAGAGAGAGAGAGAGAGAGAGAGAGAGAGAGAGAGAGAGAGAGAGAGTGCTCTTATTTCTCTCCCGCTGCTCTCCACATGAATCTGTCAATATGAAGAGGAAGCGAGGGGGAGGGGCTGAGCGAAGAATCTGTTTGTTTTGGGGCTGCAGGCTGCAAAACTGATGGTTGGATTGTTTTGTTTGGAGAGCGAGTGAGAGAGTGAAGGAGAGGGAGAGGGAGAGGGAGAAGGAGAAAGAAAAGAGATATGCTGCCTATGTTTTATAAAACTGCAATTTTCAGCCCAAGTTTCTGTTTTCGGATGTACTGCAGTCAGTTTCCACATAATGAGCCATTCTGACACATGAGGTTCGTGGAGAACCTTAGATGATCCATTCTCTCACTGCAACACTAACTTTACTTTGAGACATTCAATATGGCAGGTCTACAGTCTTTAGAGGAGGTGGTCTCATACCTACAGTACAGTAAGGCGCTACAGTAGTCTTCCACACACGTGATTAACTAGTTTGTCCATCCCTGCAGTGCCAGTATTTGCCCTACTTTAGGAGCTGGTGGTCTGGTGGTCACTGTCCCTACCTGCGGAACAGGTGGTCGCGTGGTTCCTGTCTCCTACCTGAGGAGCTGGTGGTCTCGTGGTCACTGTCCCTACTGGAGCTGGTGGTCTCGTGGTCACTGTCCCTACCTGAGGAGCTGGTGGTCTCATGATCACTGTCGCCCTCCTTGCCCTCCTCAGTAGAACCTGATGGGCCGGGGCAGCTGGCGCTGGGGGGGCGGGCCTGTCGCCGGTGGCGCCGGGACCTCTGGGAGCGCTGCATGTTCTGATCCGCAAATTCTTTAGCCCCTTTCTACAGAGACGGAGAGACGAGAGGACAGAGTGTTAAAAGGAGGGCCGGGCCAATAAGAGATCATTGCTAGGTCGTCTGGTGAGTCGTCGTCATGGGTCCCACCTGTAGCAGAAAGCAGTCCTGTCCACAGGGTTCTGTCTCTATGCGAATCTCCTTGCTCTTCCTCTTGTAAACATTGGGTGTAGCGTGGAAGGCTGAGAAGAAAGACACACGTAATAAACTGTTACTACCATCCCCATTAACAGTTGTACAGCAGGAGTGTGAGAGTAGAAGCGTGTAGATTATCATCACATAACCTGTGACAGTTCATTCAAACTCTGAGAGAGGAAGCAACACAATGATGGATGGATTGATGGGATATCAAACAAGGAAGATGGCGATAGAGAAAGACAGGAAGGTTTGACCGGTGTGTGAGAGAGATGCCTAAGGACACTTTACGGTGGAGGAAGCAGTCATATTTGAAGCAGCGCCGGCAGAAGAGCGTGTGGAAGGAGTGGAGTGATTGCTCCCGCTGCACAGACTTGGCGAACGGCCCGTCCATGTTGGGGGTGCACAGGGGGGGCAGCTTGACTGGGCTGGGGGGCTCTAGGAGATCCTTGTACCTGGACCATTTGGGGTAGGAGGGAGAGGGGGGGGGGGGGGGGGGGGAAATAACAACAGCACATTGTAATATACATAATATCATTTAGTGTTTAGTTCAATCCTCTTATAAACACATGATATATGGTCGCACTTGGGTTGGGCAGAAGTGAAAATGGAAAGGGCCTGTAGTTTTGACTCAGTTGCAGGTGGATTTGGCCCAGAAAGTAAACACTATGCTCAAAGAGAAGCCCTTTCAGATGCTGATGCGAATCCCCCTTTGAGTCTGAGAGAGCACAGACCATTATCACAGAGGCTCTCTGGGAGCTCCTGTCTCCATGGTGAACACTAAGCAACGCTCGGCTAAGCACAGCACACGTGGATGCCTCGTTTTTGTGCACTTTCTTACTTTTCCTTCAGTTCTTCCGTCGTCCCCTTGTAGGGGAACATCGAGGCGATGGCCGTGAATATGTTATCGTGCGGGATCTTCTTATTGGTGGGTAAATCTTTTACTAATGAACATAAAGAGAAGAACAAAGAAATTAGCCGGTCACTCCACTGTCTCTCTGGGCTACTCCGACCCATCTCCCATTCAGCTGAAAAAAGTATGTAACACATGTAAGCAACACGTTGGCCAACAACAAAGTGTACAGCCCATTATAAATGACTTGTGTTTGCACTATGAGTGTAATAAGAGGAACCCAAGACCCAGGATTGTTTGTCTTTCCGATGTGTTCTGAGTGACAGTGGAGTGCTTGTCTCTCACTCACTCTCTCTTGATGTTGGCATCGCCCAGACACTGACACCCCCCAGTTCCCATAATTCCTAGGGCTCCCTCTGAAACTAGAGCCTGACCGTATTGGTGTCATGAGCAAACAGGTTCTCCCACACTGTCCCCGGGACAGATTCTAAAGTAAACAATGCTCGTGCCACTATGCTGTGGCAGGACAACCTCTTGGCTGCTGTGAAATGCTGGGGACAGTCACAGTGTTAAACCTATACCGGCTCTCTCATGCCACGTCTCATGCCATTTAAAGGTTCACCTTTAAGTTTTAGGCTAAGAGAGGGAGGACAAGCATAAAAGAAGAACACAAACACACACACACACACACACACACACACACACATATTCACTTACACATGCGCACACACACGCACGGGCACGCATGCATGCACACTTTAATTCAGCAACACATGCAAATTACTGTTACAGAGGCGGCAAGGACACTCTGTGCAAACATTTACCAGATCCAATCATACCTCAGAGACATGAACTTTGTTACCATGTGCTTATGCCTGCCAAATGTTCAAGAGGAAACTTACCCTCAGTAATGCTCCTCCTCTTTCTCCTGAAGAGGGCAACAGGCCCCAACTTGGTCTCCTCTGACCCATCCTCAGCACTGTTCCTCCCCCCTTCCTCCTCATCTTTCTCCCCTTTCTCCTCCCCTGCTGCCTCCTCCTCTTCCTCCTCCTGGTCTGAGTATTGGCTCAGGGCCTCCACCAGCTCTTTAAAGATCTCATCGTTGATAAACCCTCCCTCTGGAACACAACCACACATGTGAACATGTCAGCGCTTACTGATGACATCATACAGCACGTGTCAATACATATCCCCAAAACAATGTGTTTACACAAGCACACAGCATGTACTGATGACATCATAGCAGTCCGCCCAACCCCACGTCCCCAATAAAACATGCTGTGATAAATTAGACTGACAATGCATGTCATCCAAACAGGACAGAGAGGATGGAACCTCTGGTGACATCATCATGGTGCAATAGTCCTCAGGTCTTTGACACACACCTCTGTCCCCATGGACCCCGTCATAGTTGTCGATGAGCTCCTCCAGGAAAGCCTCGTCTTGCTCCAGGACCTCATCTCCCATGTAGGGGATGTTGTGGAGAAACGTCTCATCATCCACCTACACCAGAAGAAACATACACTGAGATAAATGGTGGCAGTGTGTGTGTGTGTGTGTGTGTGTGTGTGTGTGTGTGTGTGTGTGTGTGTGTGTGTTTGGATTTTTTTATGTGAGAACATGTTAGTACAATATTGTTACTAAAGTTATATCAGCATAGCTACACAGGTGTACAGTGTAAGCTGTGCATAGACCCTTATTGTGAGTTGTGAGAGCCTGTGTGTGTATGTGTTACTGAGAGCCTGAATGCTGCATGTGTGTGTGTGTATCTGTGTGTGAGTGTATGAGAATGTATAGACTTGGCCTACTTTAGAGAATGTCCCATACCATGAAGTTGTCCTGCAGAGGGGACCAGGAGTTCATGAAGGGGATTCCTGCCACCGTCGTCAGGGGCCGCATGGCAACTGCCTGAGCTTTAAACGCTGGGAAGCCAAACTCCACCATACACAGCTGTGATAGGACGAGAGGAAGAGCAGTGTAAGACAGTGGAGCAGAACTAGACAATGATCCCCAGGTCCAATTACAAAACTGAAAACAGAGGCTGCCACATTGAGTGAGTGTAAATACAGTTCTAACATAAGGGAGGAGCGCACCAACATTTCAGAACAAAATATTCTGGTCTGGTCTTGCCTTCAGGCAATTACAACATCAGCTCTTTTCCCTTTTGGCAGCCCAGCTTTTTCCTGAGAAGAGATGAAACACAAAAGTCCTGTGAAAGTCTAGTTGGAGAGGAGACTTTGGACTGGTCAGAGGTCAGATGGAGCTCGAAAGAGGCTGTTAAATGGACGACTACTCTCAGAGGGGTCTTTACAAATCAGCACACTAATGGACAGGATGTCAGTTGAGCCAGAGCAGCCTAGGGCAGGATTACAAGTCGAGCCAGAGCAGCAGAGAGCAGGATTACAAATCAAGCCAGAGCAGCACAGGCAGGTTTATGAGCTGAGCCAGAAGCAAAGACAGGATGGGGAGGACCTGAGATAAGTGTCATGTAATCAGGTCAGGTGATCTTTCACTCTCTCTCTCCTTCTTCTTCTTTCTCTGTCCCTCTATCACTCTCTCTCTCTCTCTCTCTCTCTCTATCCCCATATCTTTTTCTAACCTTCTTGCCAGGTTGTGCTCCACCTGCATTGGACAGGGGGATGGACTGGATCCTGAGCTTGGACCACTCGTCATTCAAGACATTGGTGTGCTCCTCTATCTTCTGCCGGTTGGACATGTACAGGGCCTGAAAAAGACATACAAAAGGATAGTATGTCAGGCGTACACAATCCCAAATACATGTTCACTGTCACAACAACGTTTTCAATGAAGACAGAAAAAAAAGGGAGAGAGAAAGTGCCCTCACCTTGACCTTCTCTGCTTTCTTAAAGCGCTTCAGCTGACGAAGACGCATGTACTCAGACTTGACCCTCTTCCTCCACTCCACTAGGCTGGGAGAGGGTGGGTTAGAGGCTGGTGCTGGGTTTGGGTTTGGGCCAGGGGCTAAGGTTAGGGCTGGGGCAGGGGCAGGGGCCGGGGCCTCTTCCATGGTCCTGCACCATGACAGCATTTACTGGAGTTAGTAACACACTAATAAAACAACAGGGATAGGTAGAGAGAACTGTCCTGGCAGTAACATACTGAAAGGGGTAAATAAACAGCACATGGGACCAGTCTGGAGGACCGAAAATACCTCACATATCTTGTGTGTAATTTAGCAGTGGTATTTTGTTGAAGACAGTACTGTATTTGTAAATCTGTTGTGTGAATGTTTTCTATGTTTTATGTGCAGTGCCTGATAGCAGTTGGATTCCAAAGGCATGTGATTTTACTAGGATGTGATAACATCAGTAGCAAACGTTATTTTCCAGAAGCCTTCCCCTTCCCGTAAGAGATGAATCACACACACACACACACACACACACACACACACACACACACACACACACACACACACACACACACACACACACACACACACACACCTCATTATGAAACGCATGACTCAAAACTTTGCCATTCACTGTGTGCTCTGTATGAGTGTGTGAGAAAACGACCGCCCCCTTCTGTTAGCAAAACAACACTGACTGAGGATTGCATTTAAAGTCCTTTAAAAGCCCTGGCCACTATTACATCCTGGTCAGTGCAACTATGTATCATTCGTCCTCGATCATGATGAGGCGAGGCGCAGAAGGGCCAAACAGTGGGAGAACTAAATCATGAAATTACACAATCATTAAGTAAAACCGCAAGCACGTCAAACGGGTGATTATTACAGTTAGAATGGCTGTCTGAAAGACACATGTTACCCCGTGCACATACAACATTGCTCGGTGAAAGTGGGCGTGCCTCTTTAGAAAGGCAATATGAAATGGAGCAGTTATAACTGCGTAGTAGCCTCTACTTTTCCCGTATTTCATAATACGCTACCATTTTCTAAATTCTGAAACCATTCCCCACATTATAGGCCTATATGTCCTCCAATAGATTGGAAGAAATAATGCCACGCTTTGCTAAGGTTTTCCGTCGGCAGGGGAAATGAGCAGAGCGCTAAGGTTTAGCCGTCTCTGTGGTTAGTCTACTTCAGTCGCAGCCACGGTTCCACACAGCCTATATCCATTTAAATTGTGTCAATTTTACACAAGTGAGCGTTGAACTCATGACGCAACCGACCAATAACATTTGCTATGTGGTATGTCTTATGTCCATCTCCATGACGCGCACACATGTTCAGCGTTGATACAGTGTCGCAGTTACAAATACCTTTAAGAATCCTCGTATCCTACCTCCTATTTTAGCGACTCGAGTCCGCCACTAACGCATTGAACAGAACTCCGGTCTTGAGATCCACCATGAAATAACGCTTTCTTCGCTCCGGTTGCGTTGCAGATACGGTCCCCACGTATTTGTGTTCACACGCCGAGGGGATACAAAGATTCCGATGTCGTCCGTAAGCATGCTGAGATTGTAGTTGTACAGTTAAAAGCTGCGCACTTAGCTGGCTCAGTCCGAGCAGGGGGTGACGTCTTTATTATGATCATACTGTGCCTGAGCCCGACTAGCCGGACTGGGGTGAAAAGCATGCATATGCGTCTTGAAAAAGAAGCGTGGACACAACATGGACTCATTTGTGCTAGTGATTCGTGTAATGGACCACTATACCAATGATACCAATTGAGCACTACTGTTTTAGACTATTACAACTACCAATGCTGAAGGCTACTACTAATAGGTTTACCTCTGCTGTAGATAGCCAATACAATTGATTTGTGATGTTTGGTCCTAAGCCTGCATATAACACTGACATAAGCCTATAAGGATATGTAGTAGTTATAATAATAAATATTATTATTGTTATGACTATTATGATAATGACATATTTATTATCATATATATAAACATGTATCCCAGAAAAACATACGCATATTTTGCATATTCATGGCAATGCATGTAGCCTAATCAATCCTGAGAACTTCCTCTGTTCATGGGCAACATTCAATTGAAAAAACAAACAATTGTATTCATAACATTCTCACATTTTCTTCGGTAAAATTGATAGTGAAATGACTGGTTTCGCTTCATGCAAAAACTCGTGCTGTTTTTCCTACACCAGGGAGCCTCCCGTTCGCATGTTGTTTTCCTTCCCTCCAAGGGCGGGTGCGTGAGCGCAGGGCTGTGGCACAGCGCAGGCGAGGTCAGCGCCGCCGCTGCCACGCTACTGCTCAGACTCATCACCACGTGATCCGCTGAGGCACAAGAACAACCCTGGCCTTATGATGACACCTCACCTCAGTCCTGTAAGCTCCCAGTATTACACTGCCAGTGTAGATAGAGCAAGAGCAGAAAATAATTCGTTTAAACTATAATTGGACGACAATTAGAAAGTGCCCTAAAGTTCATGTTGTTGTTATAAAATAACATACACAAATGTGATCACAAAAAAAGAAAGTGCCCTAAAATGTTTTAGAATGTGGTTATAATTATTCTATTGATAATCTAGGTTATAGATACTGAGAACACCAGTGATACCCGCTTATTTCTCATATTTTCTATAGTGCACTCCACCTCACAACACCTGTAGGCTACTACAACTCCTGTGAGTGGTGGGCCAGACCAGAGGGAATTGATAACTATCAGGATTGCTGCTGAGAAGAAACAATATCTTTAACTTACACTAGATGGCACTAGAGAGCTACTAGTGCTCTATTCTATTGGTAGTCGGCACAGAGAGGAATGGACAAATGAGAAGCAACAGGATTGCGGGGAGAAAAAAATTGTTATGCAAAAATACACATTTCTGTTTCCTTGTGTAATGTACAATAAAGTCATTTTCATCTTCTTTTTCTTCTTCTTCTTCTTCTTCTTCTTCTTCTTCTTCTTCAAGCCAGACCAAATTGAAAGAGTGACAGTGAATGCAGGAATAATCACCAAACTGTGTCCAGTTTTTCCCAGTCTTTGCTATTTTGTGAATCACACATGCATACTGTACCTGGCAGTAATCACTGATTATTGATCCTTGATTCAGATTCAGCACTATAGATACTGCTCACCTACACTGCAATATCCAATGTTCTGTGTCGTCCTTATCACTTATTCTGAGGCTGCGTGGAGACAATTGCTCTCAGTGTGTTACCTAGTGATACAGTGTGGAAGCTGTTGTGTTTTGCTTTGCCCTCTCTCTTCCTACTCTGGCACGTCCACACTGGTGTTTGATATGGGCCGTGCCGTGTTTATACTGGACTGTAAAACAAAAGCAAACACGAGCAGGAAGATAGGCTGGCGAGGGAGGCCTTATCAGCGGAAGGTTTTTAATTATGTGCTATGTAAACTGCATGTGTTGATCTTGGAACCTGAGGGGGAGTTTTGGTTTCTTCAGATGTGCTGAAACCTCTGTACTGCATGTCAAGAGTTGGGAGATCAATTCAAAAGACTCACAGTGCAGCAGGAGAAATACATGACATGTTTATTAGTCAGTCTTACTGGAATTGAGGTAGGCACTCTTCAACACCTTATCTAATGTGTATTTGATCCTCCCATTTACATTTTGGTACCAGCCATATAAGCAATAGAGACGGAGCAGAACAAAATCATGAATTCATTGCAAAAATGTACACTGGAACCAATAATATAGATGACATGTGTTGCATTATCCCTGGCTGGTACAACACAGATCCAACTTAACTCTCAACTTACATGCAAATATCCTCAAGCTCTTAAACTTTGGGGGGTTTATTCAGTCAGTTGAATACACATCTCATTGATCTGAATTGAAATGTGGAAGCAATTTTGGCTCAGAGTTCCCAAGCCCAGTCCAAGGCCCAGCTGAGGCAAGAAAGTGGATCAATGACGTGTATGAATGCATCATTCTCTGTGCGTATATTGGAGGGCCTAGCAGCCTTCCCCAGTACTACTGCAGCCCTGCGTCAATAGTCAGGGAGAGACATTCCTAGGAACCACTGCTTGGGGGATAGCTTTGTCATCACTGATGACCTCACAGAACATACAGTACACATTTCTCTCTTCTGCCAGGAAAAGACCCCTGTGCTGACAGAGACAGCAAAGTAAGAGCATATCAGACATCTGTACTCTTCACAGTTAGTGTTAACTTATTAAAAGTTTCCCAACAAACAAAATGATCTTACATCTGTTCCCCACAAGGAGCTTTGCCTTGAGACACAACAAAGGAAAATCACAAGTTATATCGACAGTTAGTCTATGTATTGTCAAAGAGAACATGTTGAATATATTCAATCCAGTCCATGTGGTCTCAAATCTTGTGAAACACTCAAATGCTGTGAAACACCTCTTTAACAGTTTTGCCACTTCACATTATATGTATGAATAGAAACTGTTTCTCACTTTAGCGGTGGGCTTAGCTACACCTTTTTGACAACTGAAGACCTCACTGTATTCTTGTTTCAGGGCAGGGAGAGAGGGAGAGAGAGAGAGGGAGAGAGGGGGAGAGAGAAAGAGAGAGAGATAGAGAGAGAGAGAGATATCTGATGGATGGTAGACTACAGTAGCTCTCCCCTTATCATGGGCTTTCTGTCCAATGTTGGGAATCCGCCCAAAGCCGCCCATCCTAGGAAATGAGAGCTTCCTGTTGTTTTATAGAGCCTTCCTGCAGAAAGGTTGAGATATGTAATCTGTGTCCACCAGGGAAGAGGGACAGAGCAGTGTCAGGCAAAATGAACACCGCTAATTCGTCTCCCATGTCTTCTTCTTCGTCTTGGTGTTTTCTGTTGCTCCTCCTCTGGGGTAAGTTAATAATTTATAGAACAATGTGTATCTATATCAATAGGTTCCATGGGTATGGATCATGTTGGATTAGTAAGAGAAGGAGGTTTTTTACGTGTCCCCTCTCTCACCTCTGAAGTGGAATGCTTAAGGAACTCCCAGTGATGAATGAGGGGCTGTAGAATGAGATTTGCTGGTCTCATGACTTAGGTTTATACCTCAAGTTAGACCCTTGTTTAAGGGACACAAAGTGATTCTGATTTGTGAAGTATTTCTTCATGTTGCAATCTTTGTTGAATATTGGAATGAGAATGTTATGGTGGATTGGGTTTAGTCTTCTGAAAATGTTAGAAGCTGGCTATTGCCTCATTTACTGTAGGCTAATTTGTTGTCACCACTAATGTAGATAAGTACAGAACACATCTAATGTCACAATGACATGTCTAAGGAACAGATTTTGTGGTCCTGCCAAGAGGAAAACAAAGCAAGTTATTTAAAGACTAAATGAAACCATTTAAACTGGAAATGAAACCATTATACTAAAATGTCCAGACCGCCTCAGGCCATATTCAGAGGACAAAGGGAGGATGTACTCTCTGCCCCTGATCAGTGTTCTGTCTCCCTTTATCTCTCCCCTTCTCTGTGTGTGTGTTTGATTGTGATTGTGTGTGTGTGTTCTTGGTGTTTGTGTATTGGTGTTTATGTGTGTGTGTGTGTGTGTGTGTGTGTGTGTGTGTGTGTGTGTGTGTGTGTGTGTGTGACAGTGTGTGTGTGTGTGTGTGTGTGTGTGTGTCCTACCCTATACACTTCTGCAATGCTGTGCTGACCTCCTCTGTAACTACATCTGCCCTGTTTTGTCTCTCCTGCAGCAGCATGCACTATGGCTTCTGGCCTTATGGAAAATTACCCTATCACACCAGGTATAAACTGCTCTTCTCATGGTCCCCCTACAACTCATGAATGACAATAGGGAAGACAATCTAAAAGTTATAATCACAACAAAATGACTATGATTTTGTTTTGTTAAATTTGTGTTGTGAAGAAGAAATACCTTGACTAACTAGGTTTCTCTCCAGGGCCTGACTTAATAACGTATGGAGTCAACCAAGAAAATCGTAAGTCCACAGATTAACTTTCAAACCTTTTCAACCTTATTAGGCAATATTCAAAAAGGTATTTCACAATATTGGTATTTCACAATCTTAACCATCATGAATATATTACGTCTGAAACATTTGTAAAGGTGCAACACCACATTAATTTGATCTTTCTAAACTAATGTTAACGTCCATCGTCGTCTCCAACGTGCTAAGCTTTGATGTGAAATGATACTTAAATCCATGGGGGTCTCTCTTGGACGAATACTGTAAACACATTGGTTCAGAACAGGCCAACCTCTTGCAGAGAAAAAGACAACAGAAATCCAACATTCTGCCAAGATCCATGGGACTCTGCTACCATGTGAAGCCAAGACAAACCTGTGGGGGAGGTCCCCAACAGTGTGGGGTCAGCAGGAGCGGACACAAGGCCTGTAATTGTTTGGAGTCAAAGGTTAACTGAAACCTTGTTACTAGCAGGCCCCCCATCTGGCTGTATTTCCTGTATTTGTTCGTCATTCACCCCATGCGATGGCTGTGATCAACGCATGAACTCAGAGTTGTGAAACAACTGGAACTTTTGGAGCAGGCCCCCTTCACTGTTCCTCACTCTGTGCCTTCCTTTTTCTCTTCCCCCTCCCCCCCACCCCCCCACCAACTCCCCCAACTCTGAGCTCCTCCTCTGCTGAAAAGACACATTTCCTGATGTCATTTATAAATCAAAAACATTGCTCAGCAAACAGATGTTTTAGGGGCCCAACCGACCCACATATGGAAATTGTGCAGCACATAGATTCATATCTTTGTCCTTAAAAGACATTTCTTCATCCTCAATCATTAAAACGGCTTCTCAGATAAGGTGCTTGAGGCTTTAATCATAGTTTTATAGGAGGCCTAATGGATTGTCTTTGAAAGGCAGTGTGAGACAGTGAGAAACTAGCCACCAGATGTAACACACTCATGCATGAGCACCACATGGCTCAGGGTATTACATAAAGAGGCAAGAGTCCACCCATGTTCCCTGGCTGTCCTATTGTGTGCCTTGTAAAGGCAGAGGTCCTAGTGAGTCCTGGGTTTGGATCTTAAGCCTGTCGAAGAGAGAGAGTGGGTCTTTAAAAACAGCTGGCTGACTCTGATAACATCTTCCAGATCTGATCAAATTAACCCAGATATGAATCCACGGCCGCCTGCATAGCACACCAGTGCATAGTCATGATTACATCCACTCCTAAACGCTCTGGCCCTAAATGTTTACTTATGTTTCCTATTTGGCAGAGGCAGCCCTAAAGGCAAATAAATCACAAGCTGTGAGTCGGCCAGGCCTTCGACTGTGAGAAATTGAGACAAAAAAGCAGAACAAGAGTGAAAGAGTAAAGGGTTTTCAGATGTGAGTCCAGCCCAGCTTGGGTGTGCTCCCCTTTATTTGGGAGAGAGGAGAGGACAATCTTTAAAGCCTCCACCCCTTTAAAAGGCAAGACAATTCTTATGCGCGTTGGAGAGGGGAAGAGCTTTGCTGCCAAGACGCGGGGCAGACAGACAAAACCTTGAGGAACATCTGGTAACCGCGGGTAACACTGATCTGACATCTGGTAACCGAGGGTTACACTGTGTCTAGCTTCCACCCTGTTGAGTTTCCTGTTATGCCTCGCAGTGCTCTGTGTAAGAAGTTCGGGCTCACTCTAGATGGTCATCGGCGGGGGAGACTCCTGTGTTCACTCTCTCTGATATGAAGGGAGCGCTTGGTTTCTTTGGGGTGTTCCTCTCCGTTCTCTCTGGTGAGTGTCTGGGCTCGCCTTGAAAACGCGTGTCTCGCGTTGTTGGAAACACCGATTGAGTTGATAACATGATGCGCGGCAGCAGTCATCAGTAGGATAGCTGAGGATACTTTGTTAATTGAATTAATATGGTTGTGATATTTCATAATGTGAAATATCATCATTAGATTCTACCTGAGAGACCAATCATTATCTGTTTCAACTGAACTAAAATATATATTTTTGAAAATAATCTGGTAAAAAAGTAAATTGTTTGTGTAAAAGTGTCATTTTCTCCTCTTAGATGTCAGTCACGGAGAGACCAACTTTACCAGAACATTAGGTAGGTTTTTTCTTCAAAAGATTCTTTCTAAACTTGGAAATCATTATAGGCCAAATATCATCGTTAATGATTAGTTAATTATGTCACCAGTCTTTGTTTCTCTCCTGTAGATCTGTAGATCCACTGAATAATCAGAAGTTGATAAAAGTAATAACTTCTCATTATACCCCCCCCCCCCCTCTTCTCTCTCTCTGTCTGTCTGTCTGTCTGTCTGTCTGTCTGTCTGTCTGTCTGTCTGTCTGTCTGTCTGTCTGTCTGTCTGTCTGTCTGTCTGTCTGTCTGTCTGTCTGTCTGTCTGTCTGTCTGTCTGTCTCTGTCTCTGTCTCTGTCTCTGTCTCCCATGTTTGCACACAGGTTGCGGGAATAAGACTGCTATCTGTGGTAACTATTGTGAGATTTGTGATGACATGTTTTCCTCAAGGATGGAGTGCTATTCCAACCTGTTTCAGATAAGGTGCTATGCACCTTTTGTACAAGCTATGGACTCATTAAACAACACCGATTGGTGCATCTGGAACAATGTGCGGAGGTCAGTCAATTTATTATGTAACCTGTTTATTATGATGTAGATTTATTAATAGTTCTCCAGTACCATTTGCTTTGTACAATCACAAATTACATTTCAGCCTAAAGTATTTTAGATAATTATTAGCAAATAATATGTTGAGGCACTGTAAGAGCAATTAGTTCAGAGCAATAACTGCTGACCTCTTTTGTATTGCAGCCTGTACAACAGCTTCACCCTTTGTACGGAGGAGATGGCAGAGTGTCTGCTGATACCGTGGCCCAACCCACTGATGCAGCACACTTTTGTGGACATCCACTCCATGTTCTTCCGAAACTGTCCCGACGAGGCTCTGAGTGATCCCCCACCTGGCATCGTCTTTGCCCTGGTGATGACCCCCATCTGCTTGATCCCTGTCATGGTGGTCCTTGTGGTGCTCAAGACCAAGAATGGAGATAGCAGCTCTTGATACGGGTCGTGGATTGGCCTGCTTCCACCACACCTTACTTCCATCTTTGCTTTCCCTCTCTCCTGAGGATTTCAGACTGTGGCCATTAGGACAACCTTATTGGACTGTCAACTCACCAATAAGACTATCTTATAGAAGGCTGCATGTCCCCCCTCCCTTTGACATGATTGGCTTCACTCATAGTTCTGTGAAGCCCTCTCATACCACCTTACACATTGGACCACTGTGGATGCACTACTAAAGATCAAAAACCACATGGGTATCTAAGGATCATAGGATTTGGCAAATATACAGTGTTGCCCCCGCTTGGTTTAGAAAAATGTTTTTTTGTGTGTGTGTGTGATGTCATGTCAATGTCCTCAGGTATAATACAAATATATCGCCTCTTACTCCCTCATTCCTTAAGCTCCTCAACTAAAGCAGGTGAATAGTGATGTATGATGCTGTGTGTTCCAAACTACAGACCTGTACATACAGAAATAGAATATTCAAAATGGTGGTCCTACATACTTTGACTCATCATCTCAGATATTCCATGTCCTTTTTGACAAACTTTTCCTTGAGAATCTACATTCTGTTCCAGATCTGAGCCTAGGCAGCAATTATTAGATGGTAATGTGTCTAAAAAAGTGTTTTGGATATCCTTGGATCTCCTTCAGCACTTTTTGTTTATTTGTCCAAAGGATGACAAAAGCTCCAAAGCTTGCCAAGATGACGACGAAGCCATTTTGTTTGTGAAATTTCTATATTCTGGTTGAGAATGCATGTCTTGCATTGCTGGACATTCAGATTAAGTTGATGTCCAGCAATGCACTCCATTTACTGTAGTTATCCCAAAGATCTCCAGAGGAATCCTTCATGTCTATAAATTAAGGGTTTTGTTGCAAAACGCTATGTCCACCTTTTTAAAAAATGAGCTTTCTCTTCTATAAAATCATTGCTGTCATGACATAAAAACCTTTTCCGATACAATATAAAGCACAAGTGCTATGTTAACTTATTTGCTTACATACTAATCATATTCTTGAAATTGTAATCAATCTTGATTAATACAAATGTTCATGATAAATGTAACATGTCCAAAAATGTTGGATATGGATATACTGTTTTGGAATATAGCGTTTTGGAATGAAACTCTTCAAAGGACACCCTGACTATGTTTCTATAAGTTACCACAGATGTATTCCTTAAACTGGCAGCTTTCCATTTCTTGAATGTGTTTTTGTGTATTGAGTATGGTATCAGGCTTCTTGACCTGTGACGAGGGCCCTCTGCTCAGCTTCCCAGTGTAGGGCGGAGGTGTGGTGAGGGTGTAGAATGCAGAGATGCGGGTAGAAGGAGGGTGGGCATGATGAGGAGATATGGCCAAGTGAGTCAGAGTGTATGGGAAGATTGGGGTCGGGGACTGGACACAATGGGTGGCGACGCCCAACATGTATGGGATTTGTTTCCCGGCATTGTCTGTTTCCTGGCATTAAGGGTCCATCGGCAACAACCCCTCTCCCTTGACAATGACGATCCTTACCATTGCCCATGACGAGCCAGACATATGTCTGAGAGTTAAATCAAGTATTAGACAAAAATACTGTAAACGATTGGTCTTTGATGCCCCTCTGCCCAGCGTGTGGTGAGCACGGACTAAAGACGAAAGAAATTGTAGCTTCCCTCCCCTGAGACTGTGTCTTGACATCGTTTTTTTTGTATTATTCAACCATTAATGATGATGAAGGCATTGTACAAAGTGCATTCAATTTGTGAAACAAAGAAATGTATGCTTACGTATTGTATTTCTGCTTTTACTCTGGTCAGAAGACTTACTGGACCTTGTACTATCTGTGAGAGGGGTGCATGCCTGAGCCTAAGCATAGCCTATATTCTTACAAAATGTACTGTATATAATATATGTTTTGATAGAATTATACCTGATAATGCAATTAAATCCATTGTTAAAACCATATTGTATGCTTAATCCCTTAATTTTCTTTTACTATCTTTGGAAGTGGGTACTGATAGATAGATATTTCTACAGTACGAGGTTTGTGGAATACGACCATCTCAGAAACCTGATCTAATTGTTTTAAACCCCTCTCCTTAATGGAATGCAGCACAGCTGATAATGGCATGAATGAAGCATCAAGCTGAGTTGTGAAGAAATAGCTCATAAACAACCCTGAGGATTTACGGTTGATTATTCACAGGGCAACGACGCTCAGCAAACTGTGTGAAAGCAAAATGGAAAATGTGGTTTTCACA
Organism: Argentina silus; assembly: GCF_951799395.1. Classification (NCBI taxonomy): domain Eukaryota; kingdom Metazoa; phylum Chordata; class Actinopteri; order Argentiniformes; family Argentinidae; genus Argentina; species Argentina silus. The sequence goes on from NC_139663.1 coordinate 8,644,142, forward strand.
AGTGCCTGGAGACTATCCTAACAATGGCCGAAGAAGAGTCTCAACCCTGTAAACTCACAGCTCTCTCCTATGAGTCTAGTACAGTTGTCACTCCCCCATGTCAATAAACATATTCCACTTGTCCACTGCATAAAGAAAATACCTTGATGTGTTTCATTATGAAGACTCTTCTATAAGGAAGAAGTGACAGTAGTGTTGTATTACCCTTGTCTGGCTTAGACAACAACACTGATGGGTGGACCTCTGTGTGTCTGTATCGCTGGGTGGGGTGGGAAAGTGTGTTTGATGACCCTCTTCCTATCTAGAAGTCAGGTCATCCACATCTCCACCCTCGTGGTGACCTCGTCCAATCCTGCATCACCCCTCAGGGTCCCAGTGGTTAGGGTTACACCTTAACAGCTGGCGTTGTGCCCAATGCCAATGTCCCTGCCAAGACCAACTGCTCAATATTATAGTACTGCACATGCAGGCATCTCATCTCTTCTAAGTTTTCCTTCACAAATAATTTTGCTTCATTGGGAAACTCAAGCTGCCTTTCCCAAACATGTGTACTGGTATGTGTTTGTGGTGGTAGAGGTCACTGAAAGAGGTTTCCATGGCATGACAATGATGGTTGTTTGAAAATCATCAGTGGGCTATGGTGTCCTGAGTAGGTCGTTTTTATTTTGTATAACATTGCCCTCTAGAGGCCATTGGCTCCACTTCTTTGCATGCTGCAGAGAGCTTAACAGTCCAAGCTTAACAGTAAAACACATCTAATCAGTGTTTTGAAGATCAGTTGAATCAGGTGTGATAGCATTAGGCTGGGACAAAAGCTCCAGGACCAGGAGTGAAGATCACTGGCTTATTGATTTTTCTTTGAAAAAGAATAAGACTTAAGATGTATTCATGAAATGGGATTGAGACTGGATACATTTGATTGGGATGCATGTATGTTACATTATTCTCACAAAAGTTCCTCATCAACTCAACCAAGATTAAATCTTATATGACTGACCTGTGTTCATTCACCCATTAATGTGATTCAATAATAATATGGAAAATTAATGATATTTCAATACAAACACAAGTACAACCAAATGTGACTTCCAAGCTGACTACAAACTAATATAAGTTATTTACATCTCTGAGCACATCTTTCAAGTATTTACAGTAGTTCACTCTAATAATACCAGGCAACTGCAAGAGGAATCTCAGCAGCACACAATGCTAGAAATACTCAAGACACATACTGTCCTGCAACAGACAGAAACGCCCCAATCCCGGACCCCCAGAGCTACCTCAAGATTCAAGATTTCTTTATTTGTCACGTGCATACAAGTATACAGTGAAATGCAAAAGTGACAGTGCCACAGAGTAGTGCAACAACACAATAAGTTTTAAAATACAATAAAATAAAAATAGAAGTACTAAAAAATATACAGTATAAACAGTATAAACAATATGAACAGTATAGCCAGTAAGCAATATAAATAGCAGATGGATGATTATGTGTGTGCATATGTGTTAGAATGACAGTGCATGTGTGAGTGACTTGAGGGGGGCACTGGTGGGGTCATCGTTGACAATTCTGATGGCATGGGGGAAGAAACTCAGTCTTAGCCTCTCTGTTTTTGCTGCATGACAGCGGAGGCGTTTTCCTGACGGCAGCGGCTGGAACAGTCCATGTTTCGGGTGGTGAGGGTCCTTCATAATCCTGTATGCTCTGGTCCTACACCTCCTGGTGTACAGGACATGGAGAGGGGGGGTTGGAGCTCCCATGGTCTTTTCTGCCAGGCGTACCACCCTTTGCAGAGTTCGCCTGTCCTGGGCCGTGCTGTTACCGTACCAGACGGTGATGTTGCCAGCCAGGATGCTCTCCACAGCTCCAGAGTAGAAGGACTGAAGGATCCTCCGGGAGACTCTGAATTTCCTCAGTTGCCTGAGATGGAACAGGCGCTGCCTTGCCTTTCCCACCAGAGAACTGATGTGGGTAGTCCAGGTCAGGTCTTCTGAGATGTGGACTCCCAGGTATTTAAAACTGCTCACCCTGTCCACAGCAGTCCCTCCGATGTCCAGCGGTGTGTAGGCCCTTAGTTGTTGTGCTCTCCTGAAGTCCACAATCAGCTCTTTTGTCTTGGAGACATTCAGGATGAGACTGTTCTCCTGACACCAGAGTGACAGGTCCGCCACCTCGTCCAGGTAGCCTTTCTCATTGTTATCTGAGATCAGCCCCACCACGACCGTGTCGTCCGCAAACTTGATGATGGAGTTTTCGCTGGACTTAGCCACACAGTCGTGGGTGTACAGGGAGTAGAGGAGGGGACTAAGGACACAGCCCTGGGGGGACCCTGTGCTCAGTGTGAGTGAGCTGGAGGTATGTCTACCCACCCTGACCACCTGTGGCCTGGCCGTCAGAAAGTCCAGGATCCAGGCACACAGGGGAATGTTCAGTCCTAGACCAATCATCTTATCAGCCAGTCTGGTGGGGACTATGGTGTTGAACGCTGAGCTATAGTCTATAAACAGCATTCTCACATAGCCCCCCTTCTGCCTGTCCAGGTGGGAGAGAGTGGTGTGGAGGACCTGGGAAACTGCATCGTCTGTAGATCTGTTTGGTCTATATGCGAACTGCAGTGGGTCCAGGGTCGGAGGGAGGGAGGAGCAGATGTAATCCTTACCTATCTTACCTACCTATACCATGGCTCTGCTGCTATTGGGGGTAGTAGTACCAAAAGGTTAAGAACATCTACAGCTGATATACATGTGCCTGTGATGATTCTAAGGGCAGCTCCAGATACAGTTATACCCACCAGAGACACTAATATTGCAGCAGCCAAGGCTCTTCCTCTGGCCTCCTCTCCTGCCCTTCTGATCACTACCACATATAAAGCTTCCCCAAGCAGCAGCCCCACCCTTGAAGACAGCAATGATCGAACCTATTACTGCCATTAATGTTGCAACTGCATATGACATATCATGGTCCAGTACCAGCTGGTGTTTGAATGCTGGGCTTCTGGTCACATGCTCCAGTATATTCACCATACCCATTGTCCCAGTTTCCAGGAGAAGCCCCCCTGCTGTTCCCAACACCAGTCCCAGACATACTGCTCCAACAACTCTCACTGAACCTAGTCGCAGGAAAGGCAGATATGATGCATATGGGGTACAAATGGTAATTCTATGTTATAATATTTTAAAACCCAGCCATCTGTCAAATTAAAAGTTGACATGAATTGACTTGTGCCAACACTGGTGAGAATGATCACTGATTATGGTAGGATTATTCTCAAAAAAATGCCTCAAGTCAATTGTCTCATTGCCTTGTAATTTTGTTATTTGGGGACTTGCATACTTATAATAAGCACCAAAAAGGTATGAGAAGAAGAAGCTGTGTTTTATCATATTGACGTTATTTTTGGGTTAATATTTTGATGGTTTAAAATTATCCTCAACTTTGACACGAAACACAATTGGAACCATTTAATGTCGACTTTCCAGACCCTTTTAGTATGTAACAGTCTTTTTGTCTTGGTCTGTGGCGCTCTCTCTCTCTCTTTGTATACTGTATCTGCTTCGATTGCTTTCAGTTCCTGTGCTGATGATGCATGATGATGATGAACACATGATGATGAAACACATGAAATGAGACAAGATAGTCTGAGTCAAGTGTTTCCTTTTGGCCATTTTTTGCTGAACAGTTATATTATTCCATATCAACATTCTGTACAATACATGAATGAATCAAACTTTCTTCCATTGACATGAATACATGTTTATTAAAAGTCAGAACACATATATAGATCTCAAGTTAGGATAATCAGCCCTACACAGTGCAACTATTTTATACACATTTCATAGCTTCATACTGTTAATTAAGTCCAAGATTTCCCTCTCTCAAACCGCACTCTGAAAGTGGACAGAAACCCTGGTATCAGAGCAACACTCAGTGCCAGACATGTTCCAAACATCCCATCCTGTGCTGTGACTGACAGGTTAGCTCCTACTGCTGCTCCCAGTGCTGCCGCAACTTGTCCAAATCTACTCCCTGCCATTCCTGCTGCAGACAGAGACACCCCTGCTGCCCCTGCTGCCCCCATGAGAGCCCCCAGAGAGCCCCCTGTCCCCAGACGGGGTGAGTTCTTCTGGATGGCTATTAGCACTACAAATCCAGCAACCCAGGCACCCAGAGAGATTTTACCTGTTTGACCACAAGCATGGTGGGAGAGCATCATCACACCTACGGCTGCCTCCCACAGGAGAGCTGTTAGCACTCCCATAAGGATACCCTCTATCATAACAGAGCTTGTGTCTGGGGACTCCAAGGAGAAGTAGAGTATTAATTCTGCCTTGGGATTCAGAAGATATATGGTCATTAACATAGAAGACAATAACAGAAATGGTGGCACAGCAATATGTACAAGTCCTGCAAACAATAGGTACAGCATCAGAAGCAGGATGAAAAGAAAAAGGATTCCTTCAGTGCCACAGTCCAAAGCTAGTCCCAAAAGACCTGAACACAGTGCTGTGATGGGTATGTAAAACAACATCCAGGGAAACAGGTACAACTCCCTGACACCTGGGATGACGCTGTTTATCGACCACACCAGGATGCAAATAACCAGCGCGAGCAGGAGCTGGTCGGTGAGAGGTCTTGAAAAGCCATTAGTGGACACCATTCTCTCTATGAGGGTTCCCATGGTCGCCCCTGACACTGTGATGGTCAACAGAGCCACCAGGCCAAATGTGGCCAGTACTATTTCCCACCTTGTGTCTTTACTCCTCTTCAACATCTGACTGACCTCCTCACCCAGGGCTGTCCCCATCAGAGAGGAGAGCATCACCACCGTCAGCCCCATGGCAGCCACGTAGGCTGCAACATCTGACCTCATCCCCTTGTCCTGATCTTCCACCAGAGTCAACAGAGGAGCCCATGACTCCAACGCTAGAGTAAGCACCGCCTCCATCATCACGGTGCCCAGGAGGTACCCTCCAGCCATGCCAAGCCCCAGCCGCTGGCCCACTGCCAAGACAACACATACTGGACCTGGTGACAAAGGGGGATGATATCATTTACAGTATGTTCATCTTATGAACAACCTCATAAAATACACTGTACACATTTAGATTTGTGTCAGTATAAGAGTTATTATTATCAACATCTCCTCGTTGTTGTGGTCATATAACAGTACATACGAAATCAGAACATTTTATCATTGTTTTGTTCACTGTCATAGGTTAAATTGTAATGCCTTGTAGTGTACTCTACGAGGATGCAGTGGTCGTGCTATTCGGTCACAGCTTTTCACTGTACTGGTGCCCCAGTGGTGGAACGAACTTCCCACTGCTGTCAGGACTGCAGAGTCAGTACCCATCTTCCGCCGTAGACTAAAGACCCATCTCTTCAGGCTACATCTTAACTGTCCCTCCTAAAGACCTCTGCATCCCCACTACCCCCTGTACAGTTTCTCTACTGTAAATAATAAAAATAAATAAATAATAATCCTTCCTTCTTCTAGTATTGTGACTGCCAATGGCCCCTGGTCCTAGCATAGATTTGTTTTTCTTATGAACACTGATGTACAGATGATTCACTTACTTTAGACAAATGTACTTGTTGTAAGTCGCTTTGAATAAAGGCGTCTGCAAAATGTCAAAAATGTAACTGTAAAAATGTATACATTATGATATCAAAGGTTAGCTAACTCACTGTAGTGCTGACTCCTGATCCCATTCTCCTCTTCTCCTGAAAGTGCAGTTTGCATGACCTCTTCACCCCATTCCATCTGATCTAGAGGATGAGCCAGAGAAGGAGAGAGAGAGAGATAGATAGAGAGAGTTAGACTGATTATAAGAAACATGTTGAAATGCTGAAAGACAGTGGGTGAGGACGAGAGAGTGTGAGACACAGTAAGCGTTGCAATAACCTGCAGCCCACACCTTACTGAACACAATACACCTCGCCACATAGGATCAACCAGAATATCAGGTTGAACCAGCAGTGCCACTCACATTGCAGCGAGTGCATACATTTCAGTATATATGGTCCCAGCGGGAATCAAAGCAACAACCAATCGTTGTTAGCGCCATGCTCTACCAACTGAGCCACATCAGCAGTGGGCTGTGCAGAAGCAGCAGGCCTAGTGTCTATAACCATTGATGATCTACTTCGGGATAATTTGTTTAAAAGAAAAATTCTCTCACACTTGAATGTTCCCTGTCTCTCCTTCCCTTTCTCTTTCTCTATACATCTTTCCATCTTGTAAGTGACACCCTTGGCCCTGAGGCACTTCTAAACTATTGGTGGTATGGTAGTGACAGCAGTGATTCTAGAATAGTATGTACGTATGTGATTCCAATTCTCTTTTGTATGTGACAGCACCCTTGGTTCTGAGGCTCTTCTACTAGCTAATCCCTTGCTAACCTGCCTTTCTTCCTAAACCCCTCTGCCACTCGTCATTAATGCAGTTATTCATCATGTTTCTGCATTAGTTTATATAACTCATTAGTCATCTTGTGGTGTGGGTCTCTCTCTCTCTCTCTCTCTCTCTCTCTCTCTCTCTCTCTCTCTGTCTCTCTCTCTCTCTCTCTCTCTCTCTCTCTCTCTCTCTCTCTCTCTCTCTCCCTCCCTCCTTGTATGTGACACCACACTTTGCATGGTTTCATTTCTTTTGCCAGGAGCACTACCAGTCATGACCAGTGCTGTGGCGGTAATCCACTGTACTTTCTGCTCAGTGGTATCAAAACTTGTCTTTCTATGTACAGTAGACACCTCACCAATGATTATGGTTCTCCCTCACCTTCCTCCTTTATGTATTATTTTCCCTAGTCAACCATGCCAGTTAGTATTGGCCCCTGAGTGTGTTTCTCCATGGCGCAAACATGGTCTGTTGCACCATCTCAACTTTATTTCACTATTTTTTTACTATTTCTGAATCTCTCAAGCACGCTATGAAGATTACATCATGGAATTCGACAACCTCATAGAACTATTATATGGTCCATATTCTGTAGGGCTCTGATATAGGCCAAGTGAAGCCAAAGAGATTGTTCTGTTTGACCATCCTGTTTGATCTATTTTAAAGTCAAATTTTAACACAGCAAAATGTGTCCAGGGGAGAATACTTACTGAAGGTACTGTATAACTTTTCATTAATATGTAAATCAATTGATAAAAACAATCTATTGAATCTATTAGATCTATTTTAAAGTCAGGTTTTAACACAGCAAAATGTGGGAAAAGTCCAGGGGGGGAATACTTACTGAAGGTGCTGTATACATTTTCATTAATATGTAAATCAATTGATAAAAAACTATCTATTGAATCTATTAGATCTATTTTAAAGTCAGGTTTTAACACAGCAAAATGTGGGAAAAGTCCAGGGGGGGAATACTTACTGAAGGTGCTGTATACATTTTCATTAATATGTAAATCAATTGATAAAAAACTATCTATTGAATCTATTAGATCTATTTTAAAGTCAGGTTTTAACACAGCAAAATGTGGGAAAAGTCCAGGGGGGGAATACTTACTGAAGGTGCTGTATAAATGTTCATTAATATGAAAAAAAAATGGTTGATCTCCTAATATTACAGGATCAGTCATGTTCCAATGCAATCAAGGGAGACAGGACAATGAATTGAGTGGACCAGCTGTACTATCTACAACACAGCTGGTATACAGTATGGTATAGTTCACCTGCATTCTGAGATGTCTCAACTTGTGCAGATGATAATTCAAGTGATATTGTAAAAAAAATTGTCCCGCAGGCCCTGCGGTTGTTTGATCGCTGCTGACATACGGTAGACTGACACTTTGCTGTGGGGCTGTTCTCTTCTCTCTTGGGAAATGGATGTTGAGGAGGGAACAACCCCCACCTTTGGTTAATCATACACACCCTCTTTATGGATCTTTTCACTTATGTAATACCTGTCAGATTTGAGATATCCTTGAACCAATTCATGCATTTAAATCATTATTAAATTAACAGAATAACCCAATCCCGAAAGATGCCTAGTCTGTGAAAATATTCTATTTAATTCTATTTCAATTTAGGAAATGGTTTTAGAGATCAAACTTGAATGAATATTAAGGTGCTACCTACATTGGAAAGCAGATGCAGTACAAGATCCCCATAGATGTGTATGAGATGTATTGAATGCATGTATGGGACATTTATTTTCTAAGCCTGAGTTTTAGCAATTGCTCGGCATGAATGTGTGTGTGTGTGTGTGTGTGTGTGTGTGTGTGTGTGTGTGTGTGTGCGTGTGTGCGTGTGTGCGTATCTGAGTGTGTGCGTGTGTGTCAAAAATACAGCAATGCCCGTAGGCAGACCCTAGTCAGCACATTCCACAGGTCCATCAATAAAGCATGTTCCCTTGTCAGTTCTATATGACACACCCAGTAAGACTGGGGTATATATATGAGTCTCAGAGGACGATCACCACTGCACCTTGCTCGTCTTGTACCTCCTACGAGAGACCAGGCTTCTTCCTCCCTGCAACCATGAGCATCTATGCCAATCGCACCTTCTCCACCCGTGGGAGCACAGGGTTAAACTCTGGAGCCTCCATGGGCTTTGGGTCTTCCCACTCCGGGGGCATGTCTCTGAGGTCTGGGAGCGTGTATGGAGGGGCAGGGGGTAAGGGCATCCGCATATCTGGCATCTCCTCCTCCTCCGCTGGCAGCTTGGGCTTTGGCTTTGGCTCTGGCGGTGGAGGTGGAGGTGGAGGCGGAGGCGGAGGTAGAGGGGGTGGTGGTGGTGGTATGTGCTTCGGTGCCTTCTCCTTTGATGCTGGGGCTGATGGAGCCGCCGTCGCATTCAGTGAGAAGCAGACCATGCAGAACCTTAACAACCGCCTGTCCCAGTACCTGGAGAAGGTCCGCACTCTGGAGGAGGCCAATGGCAAGCTTGAGGTACAGATCAAGGAGTGGGGTCTCAGCCACACCATTGTCAGCACCTGTGACCTGAGCAGCCACGAGTTGGTCATAGATGACCTCCGCACCCAGGTAAGGTCTTCGCAGTTTCCAACTTTTACCATGCACAGGCAGGTTATACAGTGCAGCATATTTACAGTACAGTAAATGTAATTTGTTTTCCTATTGACTGAGCACTGACACATGACGTGTTGTGACATGTGCATAACAACACTGGTTTCATGTCAAACATATTATTGATGAAAGGCTAATGAGTGTCTCCAGTGACGCGTGCTATCTAAAGTGACACGAGGTAATTTGCTTGTGAAAGGTCATGGCAGCCAGCGCCGTAGTGGCAGAGTTGGCTCTGCAAGTGGATAACACCAAAATGGCTGCAGATGACTTCAGAATCAAGTGAGTTTAACTGTCATTCCATAGAATTAACTGTTTATTAGTTATCAGTAGGCCTTTCATTAGACAAACTGGAGTCAAGTCTAAACTTCTACCACAAAATATTTATAAATTCTCTCCCTATTCTCTTGAGGTTTGAGAGTGAGTTTGGCATGCGCCAATCTGTGGAGATTGACATTGGTGGGCTGAAGAGGACGCTGGGGGAGATGTCCCTGGAGAAGAGTGACCTGGAGATGCAGCTGGAAAGCCTGAAGGAGGAGCTGGTCTACCTGAAGAAAAACCATGAGGAGGTGGGTGGAATGTTGTAGGACACAGTGTGCATGATGTTGTTGAGGCCAAATGGAGTGCTGATACTGCTGTTGTTGTTGTTGTTGTTGTTGTTGTTGTTCTGTCCCAGGAGACAACGTCGTTCCATACCCAGCTGAGTGGTCAGGTGCAGGTGGAGGTGGATGCAGCCCCAGCCGTTGACCTGAACTATGTCATCTCTGAGATCAGGGACCAGTATGAGGGCGTGGTGGCAAAGAACAACAGGGACGCTGAAGCCTGGTTCAAGAGCAAGGTAGATTATTACTCTTCAAATCCAACAAATAACATCATTTACTTACTCAATAGTCATAATAAAGTGTTGTCTTTATCAGATTGATCACTGTATCTCAATGACTGACTCAAATCTCCATATCAGACACCTGAGTGTGACACACTAACAACTCCATCCATCACCTTTGTGATTGTTATGTGTTTGTGTTGGACCTCTCAGGCAGAGGTATTGCAGCATGCAGTGCAGACTAGTACTGAGGTCTTGCAGACTACTAGTGTGGACCTGAAATCTGGCCAGACCACCGTCAGAGATCTGGAACTGGAGCTGCAGTCTCTCTGCTCATTGGTAAGGTACACCAAACCATGGAGCCCCACGGTTGCACAACACTCTCATTTAGGACGCTAAGCTTTACTTCAGTACAATACCGGGCATGTTACTAAGAACATATGAAGAGTTTCAAAGGATTTCTACACTTCCCCATATAATCTTCCCCATCTCGAGGCCTCAATTCAGTGGATATCTATTATGACAAGCTCCATAAAAGATACAATTCCAAGTGATATCTCAACCATTGCCCCTTACATTTTCACTTCAGGGAATGAGCAGTCTATGAAAAAAGAAAAAATAGAAAGTCTCCAAGACTAGAAAAAAAGGAAATTAAGATCAGTTCAGCTCTGACACTGTGACTCTGTGACTGTGGCCATGCCCTTGTAGAAGGCAGCTCTGGAGGGGAACATTGCGGAAGCGGAGGGCCGCTACGGAGCTCTGCTGATGAGCCTGCAGGCGTCTGTCACAAGCCTGGAGTGCCAGCTGACCCAGATCAGAGCCGACACCGAGCGCAGCTCCAAGGAGTACCAGGCCCTGCTGGACATCAAGACCCGGCTCGAGATGGAGATCGCAGAGTACTGCAGGCTGCTGGAGGGCGGAGACACAGTGTAAGTGGCCTTCCAACTCTGACCCCTTGCCCTCAGTAAAACAATGTTTTCTCCCAGATGATGTGAATCTTTTGGACATGCAGAAGATCGTGTTATATCATTTGATTTTTATATCCTCTGAATGGATTTTTGGTGATTTTTGGTGGCATTCATGAAATGTAAATAGTAGCATTATAATTTGCTCTGCAGGACAAAGATAGAATGTTAGATATAATAGATAGAGATACACAACTTGAAAGAATTAAATCTACCCATAGCAAAAACTGTTTATCATGGTGATTTATTGTGATCACTCTTAGATGAAGTACCCAACATAAGTTCTGAGATGCATGCTGCCTTATCACAGACGTATTGTATATTTCCCTAAAACAGTAATAATAATAAGAAGAAGAAGAACAAGAAGAAGAAAAAGAAGAGTAATGAACTTGAGCAGCCTCTAGGTGTCAGCCTTAGATAGCATATTGCTGGGACAGCCCAGTAGTGACAATGAATTATAAGAGCAGTAAGTGTTATAGAAGAGAATGGGTACAGTATTGTTAATTTCTGATTGTGCCTTTTTGTTTTTCTAGGCATGTAAGCAAATCCGCGGCCATTGACGTTGAGAGCTCAGGTCAGTGACACACAAACCTCGTTTTTCACATCCTTTCATCCCTATTGGGCACACCCACAATACAGTACATCAACATCCTAAAGTATGATCATGTATGAGACAATGATCTAAAGTACATTGCCACCATTGATGTGAACATCATCTGATGTGTGCAAATAGAGCTGAACTGAAAGAGTACAATACCCTTGAGGTTCTAGTTTCTGCCTGCTCACCCCCTTGAGATGGCCAAGTGGAGCTGCCTCGGATCACCACCAGCTCAACTGTCTGGCATCTGAAGTACTTCAGATTACAATCATATTAAAGTCTCGCTCTCTCTTGATCTATTCTGTTTCAGACTTGTCTTCCAGCTCCTCAAATGTCGTCAGTAAGGTGGTCTCCGTGGTGCAGGAGCTGGTGGATGGAGAGGTGGTGAATTCCACGGCGTCTGAAATTGCTACCACCACCACCACCACCACCACCACCACCACCATCAACACCATCATCACAGAAGAAGTGGATCAGGAGGTCATAGCTTAGTACCTCACCACTTTTACACATGGAGAATGTTCCATAGAGATTGATTGATTCTCTCAAATAAAATAATCTACTGTGAATGCTGTGTCAATCTGAATGATCATTGATAAGGTCCAAGCCTTTACTCTGTGACGAATCACTAAAACCTTAGCAACAAAAACATATAATTTATTGAGCTCACACAGACACATGCACACACACACACACACACACACACACACACACACACACACACACACACACACACACACACACACACACACACGTACACGTACACATACACACACACACACACACACACACACACACACACACACACACACACGCACACACACACACACACACACACACACACACAATACAATCCCACACAACAATACAATACATGAAAGCAAGCTTAATTATATGCAGGTGTATGAGTGAATACACGAGGGAGATTGAAAGAGGGAACGTGTGACAGGAGTGAGGGAGTTTATCCTCTTTCAATGCTGCAACGAACAAAAATCCCTGCCTAGTGAGCAGAGTGTCCCCATCTGTTTATAGGCTGCATATCGCTGTTTCAATGCACCACTCAACAATGCTTCCTGAGATTGAGCCTAAATAGAGCTAGTTTATGCCTCTATATTATGTATGGCTTTATGCAAATGCTGCAGCAGCAAGAGAAACCTTTGATCAAGACCTCTTTGTGGCAGTAACCAGTTAATGCTGCAAAAGCATAATGAATCCGGCAGGGGGGGGGGTTGGGGTGTGTGTGTGGGGGGGTGGGGTGGGGGGGGAAACAGAGTTAGAAATGCAGTTAAAATTGTAAATGGATTTGCTGTTAGAAGAAACACAATACTTTTTCCCTTGGATGTGAATTAGGAGCTTATACTGCTTTCTCTCCAAGGCAATCCTTATTTTCAGAAGGTTAATGACAGCAATCGTTGCAGTACCATTAACATAAGACGTGAGTGTGAGTCAGTTCCATTGTTGACTGGTGCAGGAATGTTGATGGTTTGATACCACGTCAAGACCTACATTTGTGCCAAGTAGTGCCAAGGAATTAGAGAAGTGTAAGTGAGTGTAATGGCTTCTCCATTGTGTTGGTTTACACTGAATGACAGTTTTGGGGGTAAAGACTGGCTTTAATATTCTCACTATTATTACTTGAGGCCCTCTGTATGATGATACACAGCAGGAATCAGGATCACAGTTTCTCTACAGAGGGTTACAATGGAGGTTGAGTGTAGTTAGATATTTGTGGTTTCCTCCTAGGACCATGAGGATGACTGTGTATTTTGTGTTAATACATTTAGAAAAAACACACTGGTGCTGTTTGAATACATGAGAAAGCACTATGGCAGTTTGGGTGCGCCAGAGTTGTCTCTTGCATCACTGCACCCAGGTCAGATGATTTGGGAAAGATTCCACATTCCCTTTTGGCCCTGGGATAAGGTGTCGGATAAGTCAATATGGGAAAGGGTGTGTCTTGAGGTTGTCTGACCTGTTCTTGCACAGTTATAATGGGACTTGTATCTTTGATCTCCTTTATTCAAATCCTATAGGGATGCCTCTAGATCCATTCCCAGAAATGCATACAGCACAGAATATGCTAAATATTATGTACAACGGTATACAGTATATCATTATTTGTTATTCATCAAACGCCTCCACCATTTTTCTTCGAGGACAGTCTCATGGTGCAATTTCAGGTTCAATCAATAGAGACTCAGACACAAATAGCTTTCTGCAAAAAAAGCACATTTATTTGCCATACTGCTTCCGTATAAGTATATACAGACAGCGCCTCAGTATGTATTGTTAAGATATGCACCCTCGTCCTCAGTGAGTCATTCTTTGATTTACATTTCTAAAGATGCCAGTTTAAAAAGGATGCTATCGAGGCGAACAGTGACTGGCACAGGAAAGAGAGAAAATTGCTGCCCGGATTTATAAATCAACTAAACTCTGATCTGAAGCAGATTTCCTGAAAGGTAATGCTTAGAGACTCAGACACATGTCATCAACAAAACATGGGTTAAATCAAGCATGAAGACTGTAATATACGCAGTCTAGGCAAAGTCATATCTGGTGGTGGATGGATTGATTTTGGCCACAGAGGTACTGTACAGCAGAGATGTAGCAGCATAAAGGTACATCCTTAGATAGGCATACCCTGCTGGCCCATGGGAGTGAAGAGCTTGTCCCACACCTCCACCTTCATAATGGCCCTCCCCATAGGGGACATGGTGGCCTTGATGTCCAGGTAGTTCCCTACATAGTTGATCCCTGAGCCATTGGCCTCCTCCCTGACAAAATCTTGCTGGTTCTTCTCATAGTACATTTCTTTATACAGTAACTCATCACAGTTACGACCCTTTTTAAAGATGCCCACTGCAAACCAGTTCTTGTAGATGTTGTAGTCCCAGGGCACAGAGAACATGAGGGCAACAGTCTCAATGTGGTCGTTCCTTGTCCTCTCAAAGAGGTCATAGGTCAGCACACCAACACTGCCCGTTGCCTTGGCACTGGTTTTGCTGAAAGTGCAGACCTCGGTCTTCAGGGGGCGTACTGTGGGTTGGGGAGGGTTGAAGACATTCCCACTGTCCAGGAATACCCTATTGACACACACACACACACACACACACACACACACACACACACACACACACACACACACACACATGCACACACACACACACGCACACACACACACACACACACACACACACACACACACACACACACATTAATTCAAATTCTTACATTATTCAAAGAACATTTGGTATGCAGCATCTTGTATCTTGTATACAATACATTAGGCGTTCACTGGTGAGTAGACAATGCTTACTTTGGGTTTATTAGACAGTAGTTGCTGGTGAGGTTTGAGATCTCAATGGTGATGTTCCTCTTGCTGCTCACATTGGCTGCCACGGCCTCGGCTGACTCTGCCATCTTAGAACGGTTCTACAATTGACCTGTTATTATCTACAACAGAGACACTGTCATTGTTAGTCCTTTGAGTAAAACAACTATGAGCTGTTAGTTTCTGTAACACTTCCCGTCTTATTCCAAATATGTTGAGAACAATAAGGTAGTTTTCAGATGAGCTTTCGCTCTTTGTTGTCACATTTTTTTAAGTCGAGCCACTCTGGCTTTCCTTTTGTTGTCTCAAGCTTCAGCATCCTCTCTCCTGGCAGCCTGTCTGCCTTTTAATGCTTAAAACAATACCAAATACATGCACACACACACACACACACACACACACAAAGCACACGCACAGGTTCCATTCACAGATAGTGTAGAGTGCGAGAAAAACCTGAGAGCCTGAGTATAATGAGAAATATTTCAAGGCAGACAATGTGTGTCTCTTCAGTGTGTCTCTTCAATTAAAACACAAGTACCATGCGTTTAGAGTAGGAAAACATGGAGAGAATCATCCACACTTTCATTCATGTGTCATATGTACTCCAGTAACAGATTCACAAATGACATATCCCAATATAATTCACCTCTACAGAACGAATTGTCAGTCAGTTGTTGTTGTGGTGGAATGGTTGACAGGAATGTAAAATGTATCGATTTCTGTTAAGGATAATCACAGAAAAAGCAACACACTTCCCTCACCAACCAACATCATCTTAATTAGTGATATTCCAGTACTAGGTTGGCAAGAACAAGAGCAGGTGATCTTACCTGTAGAGAATCTCTGAAGCCTGTATTCTCAATAATAGGGTGTAGTATTGTAAACACTTACCTGGAAGAAGGTATCAATGTTTCTCTTAAACAAGGACATATTTCTACTACTCTGGGCTCCCGAGTTCACCACACCCTCAGCAAACCCTGCCCCCTGACCTGACAACCACCGCCCAGGAAAAGTACACACCCTCTCTCACACACATGCACTATATGACACGCACGATCATCAGTTCAGATCTGTCTCATATTTAATGCACATGCCTGATGACAAACACCCTTTTGTCTTCTCCTGTGGGAAGTAGCTCCCACACCCTGATCTGTGGGTTGGCAGAGCAGAACAATAGGTAGCTCCTGGTGTTATATACATACAAGCTCATTAGGTAAGGAGGGAGTAGTCACTTTGCAGTGTACTCATTCTTTCCTGATAGATTGTTTGTGTCTGGATGGTTGAGTAATTTGAGTTGGGTATTTTTCGTTCCAGTGGCATTGTACAACAGGGACTCTGTGTAAGATGAACAAGTAAATACAGGCATCCCTGGAGATGTTTTAATTCCTTCGAGGGTGTAGTTCCATTGGAAACTTACCAAAAGACTAGATGCAGCTAGTCCTAGACTAGCAGGTGGAGATAATGACAAACTGGATTGCTGGAGCCACGTCCACACACATACACACACAGACACACACATACACACACATACACACACATACACACACAGACACACACAGACAGACAGAGACAGACACGGGAGAGAGAGAGAGACCGGCACAGGCTAGGTGGAAGTGGAGGGCAGAGAGACCAAACAGTCACAATGGGATTATTATGTACAGTAGCGTGTATAAAACATTCTCACTGATCTACAGTCTATTTACTATTCAATATAATTGACTGATCGAGGAAACTGAATAAAATGTATGATCATTTATTCTTATTGGTCATCATCAATGATAAGTGGAACTGACTCTGTAGTATATTGGGTTTGTGTGTGTGTGTTCTTGTGTGTTATTGTTACATAAAGTGAACAATAAAGAGTGTCACAATCTTATACATGAGCCCAAGTATGTTTCTGAATGTTTTATTAAAACAGAATACAAAATCTGCTGATTTGGCATGTACAGTACAGGTGCAGCAAAATACATTGAAAGAAGATTGTGAACAATGTTACAGTACTATCTATAAACTGATATAGATTAATCAATTAGGTAACATACAGTAAGGTACGATCATTAGCAAATCATTCATCAATATATTTAGAAATTAAATCTTCATCTGCACTGGATGGATGTAATTTAAGGTGGAGACCAGATTTCTTTAACCTTAATGTCCCATTTTATCAAAGAGTTCCACCTTAATGATGGACTTCCCAACGTTGGACATGGTCGCCTTCAGGTCGACATGCTGAGCCTTGTAATCCACTCCTGACCCGTTGGCCTCTGAGCGGGAAAACTTGCTGAAGTCCTTGTCTTTGTACATGTGCTTGTACAGCTGCTTGTCACAGGGCTGTGACAGATCGAACACCCCGACCCCCAGCCAGTTCTTGTAGAAGGTGTAGTCAAACGGCACAGAGAACATGATGGCCATGCGTTCTGAGCACACATGGCTCTGCATGTGGAAGAGGTCGTAGGTCAGCACCCCGACGGAGCCCGTGGCCGTGTCGTCATCCTTGGTGAAGGAGCACACCTCAGTCTTGGTGGTGCGGACGGTGGGCTGGGGAGGGTGGAAGCAGTAGCCACTAGACATGTACAACCTGGGGGGTAAGGATGGGGGTGTCATTATACTGGAACAAACCAATGCCCTATGAGCCTATCAATAATAACCCTCTAGTCATAAAGCTCATAGGGATAGCCTGTAC
The DNA here is from genome assembly GCF_951799395.1 of Argentina silus. NCBI lineage: Eukaryota > Metazoa > Chordata > Actinopteri > Argentiniformes > Argentinidae > Argentina > Argentina silus. Next base: position 8,661,573 of record NC_139663.1, read on the forward strand.
AGTCAATGTTTTTGTTTGCTTGACCTATGATGTGATAGAAGCGCTATACAAATAAAATGAATTATTCTTATTCTTATTCTTATTCTTATTCTTATTCTTATTCTTATTCTTATTCTTATTATTACTGCAGATTTGTTGCCATCATTTATTAAACTTCACTTAAAACCATGAAAAATCGTACAAGTATAACTTGTATACAAACTGTCTGTCTACTTTTTTCATTTGTTTTCTGTTTTCATACCGAAGCACTGCATTGATGGATGTAGTGTGACTGTGTGAGGACTTCTATGGACTTGTAAGCAACAGTGAGTGAACCTGCATGCAATGAGCAATGAGGCGGTGTCTGTCACTACATGATAGATCGTGGATATGCGCAGTAAAACCATGTCACACAGAAACCACCCATCCAAGAAAAGTCTGCCGCACAATATTGACTATATATTTAATATTTAGAGAGAATAGACAGAATAGAGAGAATAGAAAGGACAGACACATAGTAATCTGAGCATGTTCAACTTATGTTCACTAATGTTAAGAAATTCAATATTAGTATTGCTTAATAGAACAAGATAGTGTTGCGTTCCAACGTACTTGGGGTTGATGAGACAGTAGGAAGAGCTGACATTGGTGATCTCTATGGTGCAGTTCCTGTTGGTGGTGAGGGTGGCTGATACGACCTCGGCTGTCTCTGGCATCTTGGAAGCTGCTGAAAGAGTATGACTGCAGAACCTGCCATAGGACAGGCACCAATGATATGATGATACATTAAATACATGTGTTGTACATACAACAGTAATATGCAGGATTAGATGCATGTGCATGTGCATTGTGCAGGTGCTTTTACAGACTGTTGGTAGTAGCGATAGTACACTGTCAACCAACCACAACACACTCATCACATGAGAATCATTCTGATCTCCATATGCTTTAAACACTAATTGTTCCACACAGAGACATAACAATTGAGGTGTAATAATGAAAAAGTAAATATGAAGATGTTCACCTGCTGTGTTCTGATCACTCCAGTTCAGTTAGGCAGTGTAGAATCCTGATGTCTCAGATCCTGACAGTGGAGAGGTGGGATTAAGTCACTCCTTCTCTGATTACACCCTGGCTTGTTTCAGCACAGACAGGTGTGTCCACACCCTGCTATATTTCTGCATGGCCCAGAACAGGTTTATTCTGCAACTCACAGTGAATGGGGTATAATACATGCCATTTAGCGGACACTTTTTTCCAAAGCACCTTACATTGCAGTGAACACATACATTTTTCAGTATATATGGTCCCAGCAGGAATCAAACCCCCAACCTAAGCCTCGTTAGCACCATGCTCTTCCAAATGAGCCACAGAGGACCATGTATGTTTGAAAGAGGGCAGTGAGGCAACATGAAGTGCATGTCTATTCAGTAGTTGACAGTCTGCTGGAGTCTGGTGGTGTGACTAAGTACAAGTCAATATAACTCCAGACCAGCCGCCATACTGTATCAGTGTTGTTAGCACCACTGAGACCTCTGTTAAAAATGCTACACACACAAAGCCCACTCTGTACTTGCGGATTAAGACCGGAATGTACTAGAACATGATGTAACATTTCATGTCATTACACAACGAGGAAGAAGGGAGAAAAAAGAAATTACTATTGCAAGTCTGCAGGCTTGGGAAAGTTGTGGTTTATTCACCTGTGCATGTGCCAACCTGTGAGAGATTCCTAAAAGACACGTACAATACGGTATCACCTTACCAAAGCCATGCATTACTATACATCGTCTGACACATTTCAGGCTCACACGGCATAATCGCTCCCAATTACAGAAAAAAACTGAACACGGAAAATAGAGAAAAAAACACTCAATCATAAATGTGCAATAAAAGAAAAAGACATCTGAATGTTCTTTGGGGGCTGGGTTGACAACGGCATAAACAATGTGCTGTATAGGCCTTCTGTACATGCTTGGAAAAGTGCAAGTCCAATTTCATCACTCACTAAATGCTGCAGGTCATTGACAATACAAGAAAAACACGCAACAGACTAAATGGTTTCACCAGATGGCGCCAAACATACACACACAATTCAAAATGCATACACTACCGATCCCTTGTATATAAATGATTAACCACACCTTTCACTTTTACTGTATTTTGTAAGTAAAATATCTGAAAACATGTTCTATTTCAATATTACATTCAGAATTTATTTCATTGACAAATGTATTTATTTTTCTCGAAAAATTACTGTAACACTCTAGGCATAAGTGGATCAAAGGGGTATGGCTGAATGGGTTAGATTGATGCAGAAGTGCTTCATGTCAACGACATTTGCCATAGAGCGATAATTAGGACGAAAAATCACACACAGCAGCCCTTTATCCTTTAGTATCAAGGTGTCTGTCTACACCCAAGACATGACAGTGACCAATACCATTAATCAATGTGTATTTAAAGATGTTAATGTTGAATAGTTAGTTATAGTCACAGTGGTTGTTATACTAGTACTAGTGCTGCATATTACAGTGTATGACTAATTAATAGAGACTTGTATGACCTTACAAATATTTTATGCATATGAGTGTTATTCCTTAAATAGAAATATTTCTTATTTAACAAGCCGATATCAATCTTTGATACAGTATACATGTTTTGCTCAACTGATGGCAAGTTGTTCTGTAATGTTCTACAAAGAGAGAGATGGAGAGAGAGAGAGAGAGAGAGAGAGAGAGAGAGAGAGAGAGAGAGAGCGCAAGGTGACAGCAGTCATGGAAGGGATAGGCTCTACTACTGACTCACTATCTGCTGGCTTGCTGATCTGCCAAGCCTGTGACCCTGCTGCTCCGACCATCCCTGATACACCCGCTCCAAGACAGATTATACATAGCAGTCATAGCTATCTCCCTGGACTGTCAGAGCCCACTGTAGCAGTTAGTAACCTACCAAGTTTGACCTTTTTGTATCAATACTGCTGCTATAACAGTCTCGAAAACTGAAATGTTTGGTCACAGTTTAGTATAGGATGAGGGTTTCTGACCGAATACTTTCAGTCAGACATTACTGATGGCTTAGAAATAACCTGTCAGCCAACTCTCCATCAGTCCTATCTCTAAGTCATATCTACCTGTGCAATATTCATCCATTCATGCACTCTAATGGGACACTCACAACGATTATTTTTTTTACGTCATATTCATTATCTCCAGCACTATACCAGTGTATAAGTATGTGTAAACTGAGATTTTCTATGTTTTGTATTCAAAAGATAAGGGAAAAGCAAATTACCCCCTTATGATGTAATTTGAGTGAACTGCAGCCACAAATGAACTCCCCCTGGCTGGAAACTTGTAGTTTCTGAAAATCACTGAATTGAAAAAAAGAATTACCCTCAATGACATCATAGGGGGTAATTTCTGTAATACTTTTTCTCCTAGCTTTTTGACTACAGAACATAGAAAATCATCGTTTTCAAATATGTAGACACTGAGGGTGCTAGAGATAATAAATATGAGGTTAAAAATCTGTGAAGTGTCCATTTAACATTTCAATGGGTACAGTCTTCATAGCCAAACTGTTTGCCTAAGCCTACATATAGAACACAATGGAGTGCATATATCTCAACAAAGAAACACGAAAGTCCAATCGATATGGATCGTAATCAGATGATTGGATGCAAATTCAGCTTTAACATAGCATATCACGGCTGTGTCGAGGTCTTACAAACGCATAGGACCTGTGAAAGACAGATTTTGATTAATCCTTTAAGTCATCGGAATGGTCTTCAAAGGTAAAGGTTCTCAAACGCGGGGTAATGGGTGGGGGGAGGCAGAGGGTGATTATGCAAACTTCACAGTTTGATTAATTTTATCCCGAGACGTATCTCTGGTGATGGCACTAGAGTGGGGAGAGTAGTGTGCTGATTGATTGCCGCAGGGGGTGCGAGGTTCCGCACGTTCACTTTTTGATGAATAGGCTGTCAAGGCCCAGGAACAACCAAATATGGCCCCGTAAATGAATGTTTAAGTGATTACGCTATACACTCACGGAGCACTTTATTAGGAACACTATACTAATACTGGGTAAGGCCTCCCTTTGCTCTCAAAACAGCCTCAGTTCTTCGTGGCATTGATTCCATAAGATGTTGGAAACATTCCTTTGAGATTCTGGTCCATGATGACATGATTGCATCACGCAATTTCTGCAGATTTGTCAGGTGCACTTTCGAGTTATGAATCTCCTGTTCTACCACATCCCAAAGGTGTTCTATTGGATTCAGATCCGGTGACTGGGAAGGCCACTGAAGAACACTGAACTCATTGTCATGTTCATGAAACCATTTTGAAACGACTTTTGCTTTGTGACAAGGTGCATTATCATGCTGGAAGTAGCCATTAGAAGATGGGTAAATTGTGGCCATGAAGGGATGCACATGGTCAGCAACAATACTCAAATAGGCTGTGGCATTCAAGCGATGATTGATTGGTATTAACAGGCCCAGTGTACCAAGAAAACATTCCCCACACCATTACACCACCTCAACCATGAGAAGGTGTACAGTGTTCCTAATAAAGTGTAAATATTAAACGTCCATAAGGAGGATTACACTTGGTGCCACTTTGAAGAAGGGAGAAAAACAGGCCAGTAAAATGGAGCAGAGCAGGTACATGTTTAGCTGTGTATTTAATTCACGTTTAACAAATATTTAGAATTCTCAGCAGGAGAAAAAGTCCTTGACATTAATCTAATTTATTCTGTGTGTGTGTATGTGAGTGTGTGTGTGTGTGTGTGTGTGTGTGTGTGTGTGTGTGTGTGTGTGTGTGTGTGTGTGTGTAGGCCTATGTGTGTTTTCAAGAAGACGAGGACTGAAGAGAGGGGGGCTTTAACTTGACAGCGCATGCCAGTGCATCCCTCTTTTCAAATTACCGGGCGATAAAAAGCACACACGGTGGTGCACTTGGGGTGAGGGTGTGAATGCACGCCTGGTTTAAAGATGATTTGTGCTCAGCGCGGATTAATTCCCCCTACAAATAGAAATCAATAGCACGGTGCGCAATATGAATACATTTGTGTCACTGTCGAGGGGACAAGGAGAGGAAACCCTGGTCAGAAACTAGTTTAGACAACACACATCAAAACAACTCAAACCCAAACAACACTCCATCGGGCCTAGTCAGGTGAATCAGAGCCAGTAATGAGCCAGAATGACACGTCCTGCTTACTATGAAACTGGATATCATGGGCTCAGTGGTCCATACTCTGCTCAAGCTGCAATTGCTGTACCCATCCAGTAACAAGTCAGAACAGCTGTTTACCCCAAACTCTCCTCTTAATGTTATTTCAATTCTATAAGAACTAAAATAAATACATTTCAAATGTTCTATGGCAGTTTTTGAATCTGTAACTTTTGAAGCTTGTGCATTTGATTGTCAATGTATGCAAATGTATTCAACAAACATAGTTCAACTCAGCATATTCCATCTCATTTTTGGCAAGCATCCCCCTCCTTTCGACCCCCATTTGAGCTTTGACTAATCTTCTTCAATTGGGGACAGACCTTTTTTGCTTAATTAAATATACAAACAACTACAGAAACACACACACACACACACACACACACACACACACACACACACACACACACACACACACACACACACACACACACACACACACACACACACACACACACCACACAAACACATCAAATAAAAACTCCACTGGGTGGAAAACATTGTTACTCCAGATCCCATGTGAAAGGGCTATGGAATACAAACAATTCTCTGTTATTCCCTTTGTTGACTCTTTTGCTGCTAGATTGTCATATTGGGGACAGTTAATTAATTTCTCTCTCTTGCCTTCTCTCTTGCTATTGCAATAAATCCTAATTCTTGGTCCGTTGTGTTCCCTTCCCTCAACGGTATTAGACCTTTTTGCCCTTTTCAGCTGATTTATCTTTCTCAGCTCTCCTCTACCCTCGCCTGTGTCTTTTGCCAGGCTTTTACTCAACCTAACAAATCGTCATTAATAGCGAGTGCACATTTCGAAAACATCAAAATCTGCATATATGTGCAAATGTAGGCTACCATTGAACATGTTGCCAAGCGTTTCCATCTCCCCAGACTGGGCTCCTTCATCCTCACACTGACTGAATGATAAACGCTAGCCGTCAGTTTGCAACTGATCTTCTGAAGGTAAAATAGACAAGCGATCAATACACCACCACCCTCCATCCCTCTGATAACCCCTCCTCAACCCGTGCTCTGCCTCTGTGTCCTCTGTCAGCCCATCTGCAGGCTTCCTCCCCGCCCTTTTGCTCACAGACATACCCCCCCTCCCCCAACTCTCCCAGCCCTCCATCCTGCTTTATAAGAAATATAATCCCATTGATCCAAAATCCGATGGGAAGCGTTGCTCTGAAAACAGACTAGTACTCAATAGGAGGTGTTGAGCCCCCGAGGGAACGTGTGCCGGTACTGGATAGGATAGGTGTGTTTCTGAGGAGGTGGTAGAGGGGTAGGGGTGGCATCATTTATCAGTTTTATTGCTTTCTTGTCTTGTTGCTGGCTGCCACCAAACCTAGCCTTTCCCCACTGCCCCCACCCCCCCCACCCAACACCCCCCCATCCGTACCTCAAGTTGCCTTCGATCACTCTGGGTTCCTCCTGTGCAATTATGTGTCCACAGCTGAAGGCAGACGGATGAAAGGTGTGACATTTAGGTTTTGACTGCCAATGAATTCGAAGCGATGGGTCATACGGATGTGTCCATGCAAGAATATGGATTTATTTTCCCTGCATTCCCACTATACTTATCCTCCTCCCTCCCTTTCTCTCCCTCTCTCCCATCCCTCGCCCCGGAAAGTGATGAGACCTGGCTTTAAAAAAGGGCGACCTGTATCTCAGACTCATCCTAAATCATCAGTTGACAGTTTAAAAGGGCACAACGCAATGGATGGCTTTTTACTCTGTCTCCCTGGTTATTTCTCTAAGAGCTAGCCTGAGGTTTTTATGTCTTTGATAAAGAGAGCATGTGATACAAAAGTGTGTTTCATGTGTGCGAGTGCATGTGCATCTCTCTTCTCTGTGAAATACCTCTCTGTGTACTTACTCTGTGTCAATGTCAAAGTCAGGAGTCAAAGATGAGTGAGATACTGTAGCTGTTTTGATAGGGGGATTTCATTGGTTCAGGTGGAGCAGGGAAACATTTAGGGATACGCTGACATCTCTGAGCTTTGGACCTGATCACTGTGGGCTAAAACTCACCCAAGCATTAGTGTGACCGGGAAGGGGATGTGCATTACTGTTAAGGCTCCCCATCATTTCTAGCTTTCAAATTGGTTTTAGAATTACACTTTTTTATCTGTCTGTGAGGTGGATCACGTTTTTGCAAATGCATAGCTGGAAATATAGTTATTCTATAGTACTAAGCCTCAGTTCCACCTCTCGGTTTACAATAGCAGGATTCTGTGCCTCTCATCACAGAACCCACTCCTATCTGAACTCAGGTCCATCCCTGGGCATTTAGAAAAAGGGAACAGGCATAATGGGATAAACACACATGCAATAATGGCGTGTTGTATTCAGTCTCTATTGATTGCTTCACCCCCACAGAGAGCTTTCAGTGCATTCACATGTACTGTACCGTTCATGTACATCTTCAACTTTTTTTTTTTCATGTACATCTTCAACTTCTTTGCTCTTCAACAGCTCTATTCTTAGCGACTTAATTTAGAGTTAATCTATTCCTCCATTACTCAGGACTGAATAGGAATATTCTCTCACATAATCCGAGTGTGCCGGAGACTCCCTGCAGCTGCAGTAGCTCACATTGTAGAAATGGTGGAACCACCAAATGAGGTTCTTTTTTAATTCATATTGTGGACAATTATGTTGAGAGGTCAAACCCCTTAAGACATGTTGAATCTCCAAACACATTCAGAAAGTTAATCAATCAATTTTCAATATTTATTACAGCACGGTAACCTCCATGGGCTATGGAAAATTGTGCTCTCATTTGACATATATACATTTGATGAATTGGATTTCATAAATTAGATTTGTGTCTTTTTTAGTCCTTGATCATACGTTACTATAATACTCATAATCACTCATTCTCTTTTGCCTAATTAACTCTCATCAAGTGTAATGAGACCACCTGACATTTGCTTTGAAATGAAAGCAGCTTTATCAGACAGATCTGCAGAAGTGATTGAGTTGTTCAGAAAGTTTGCGTGCTCCTGTAAATATTTGCAGTAGACTTCAACTCAGAACATATACTGTTGTATGTATTTTTACTTTATTTGATCAAATAAAAACTTGTCACTAAATATATATATATATTTGTATAATATCTATGAGGAGGAGGCAATAAATTTAAGCAAATATTTTGAGAATGTTTTGGATATGGCACAGTCGTGAGCAGCGACTGATTCATCTGATTCCAAATTCATCCTGGAAGGTTCTGTTCTGTCTTAAGTTGTCATTTATGTTATTTTGAACATTTCTGGGCACTGTAAGGGCAGTTTTTGATGTCACCTAGAGACAGTGGTTCATCCACACTACAACCACTACAATCACCACCACCACCACCACCTCAACTGGTTATTGATCTCAGATGACCTGGTAATCTTTGGAGGTTTAAGGTCGACGACCCCTTGAACTTGAGAGATCAAACAATATTGACACAGCTGCTCAGCGTCAATGAACTCTACTCTCCCAACACAAAGACAACGCTACAGTATGCGTTTCAGGTGATTGTAAGAACGCTGGATATTGAGATAATGAATTAATGTGATCCCACTCGAACTGAGACCCATCTGAAGCATCGTGTGAACATTGTAGCATGGGTGCTAAAACATCTGCAGTGCTGTCTGCCATCTAGGCCCATTGAGCCCTGGCAAGGACCTCTGAGTACCCACTCATTACAATAGGCTTTAGACAACAAAAGGGGACAGGGTAGGTAAAAGGGATTCTACTCCCCCGCCTTTTGTCTGCGTGTAGGAGGACAAGGAGAACCAAATTAGTATGTGTAAACATAAGAGCTAGACTTTGCTCAAACAGTGACGCAAAGCAGGCAGGTGCACTCCTCTCTCTCTCTCTCTCTCTCTCTATCTCAGTTTGCCAGTTCACTAAAATGTCAAGCATGTTCCAAACATGCAGTGTGTACAGAACACAACAACAACTCAACCTGCTCTGAGATGATGAAGAGCCTTTGAAAACCACTTACATGTTTATCCCCTGAAAGATATCGTTTGCTCTTTTATTTCTGCTTTCAAGCAATCTTTTACGGTGCACTCCCAATATTGTACCTTGTGTATACTTTGTTTGTAAAGCTCCCAGTACTAAATTATATAGATTTTCTTCACCTGTACCACCGGCCAAACCTCACTTCTTGACCTTTGCTCCTTTCAGCTTGATCGACAAATCACACAGGAACAAGATATCCATCAGACAACCACATGACCAATCAGGACCACTAAGGGTCCCAATCAGCAATAATCAGCCTGCTCTTTAGCCCCAAGTATAGAAGACTATTGATTCTCACGCAGTCTCTTAATGTTACAAGCATTAGTTTTCATTAGGACAGTGACCTAACAGGAAAGAGAGAGAGAGTGAGAGTATTTTAGAAAGAGAAAAGGCATGCAACAATCAATTAAGACACAAACAACAAGGTGGTCTTTCATGGAATTCCATGGAGCTAGGAGAGTAATTAGTCCTCTCCCCAAGGACAGCCTTTTGATAACCGAGCTTTATTTGAAGGCAAGGTTGTGTAAAAGAGAAAATAAATAAGTTCTGTGTCGTTACATGTTCGCATATAACCGATATAATGCTACAGTAGGATATTTGGAACATGGATGCTCGTGTCTATCCAGAGAGAGGGGGGCAAACATCGTGAGGCTGAGAGTATGAGACCGTTAGGGCTTAGTCATTAGTGATGGGTCAGCTAAGGATAATAGTACATGTCTGGTTTTGATGACCCAGCCAAGGTCACATTTAGCCTTACTGTGAACAAATGGCTGTGACTGTACTGAAAGGCCAAGCGGGGAAAGAGGATCTTTTGAGTCAGTCACCACTCGGCTATAAATATCTAAGCAAGCCAATGCTGTAACACAGAAACCTTTATGATACAGTAACTGTAATGTGTAAAGGATTGATTTGAAAGGTTTGATTGATGTGCTGTATACTAACTTTGTCATACCAATATCATATAGATGAGTGAAAACATTACAGTTTAGAACTTGCCAACTGACTTAAAGGAGCATCATAGCTAAATTGCCTTTGACTGCGCCCAGTGCCTGTGCTGGTAGTGGATGTGCTGGTAGTGTTTGTGCTGGTAGTGTTTGTGCTGGTAGTGGATGTGCTGGTAGTGGATGTGCTGGTAGTGGATGTGCTGGTAGTGTTTGTGCTGGTAGTGGATGTGCTGGTTGTGGATGTGCTGGTTGTGGATGTGCTGGTAGTGGATGTGCTGGTTGTGGATGTGCTGGTAGTGGATGTGCTGGTAGTGGATGTGCTGGTAGTGGATGTGCTGGTAGTGTTTGTGCTGGTAGTGGATGTGCTGGTTGTGGATGTGCTGGTTGTGGATGTGCTGGTAGTGGATGTGCTGGTAGTGGATGTGCTGGTTGTGGATGTGCTGGTTGTGGATGTGCTGGTAGTGGATGTGCTGGTAGTGGATGTGCTGGTAGTGGATGTGCTGGTTGTGGATGTGCTGGTAGTGGATGTGCTGGTAGTGGATGTGCTGGTAGTGGATGTGCTGGTAGTGTTTGTGCTGGTAGTGGATGTGCTGGTAGTGGATGTGCTGGTAGTGGATGTGCTGGTAGTGTTTGTGCTGGTAGAGGATGTGCTGGTAGTGGATGTGCTGGTAGTGGATGTGCTGGTAGTGTTTGTGCTGGTAGTGGATGTGCTGGTTGTGGATGTGCTGGTAGTGGATGTGCTGGTAGTGGATGTGCTGGTAGTGGATGTGCTGGTAGTGGATGTGCTGGTAGTGTTTGTGCTGGTAGTGGATGTGCTGGTAGTGGATGTGTTGGTTGTGGATGTGCTGGTAGTGGATGTGCTGGTAGTGGATGTGCTGGTAGTGTTTGTGCTGGTAGTGGATGTGCTGGTAGTGTTTGTGCTGGTAGTGGATGTGCTGGTAGTGTTTGTGTTGGTTGTGGACATGCTGGTAGTAGCTGAACATCAGCCAGAACAGTGGCAGCAGTGCCTTCTGGGGCATCCTCCAAGTCAATGCCTGAGAGTGGCAAACGTTATTATTTACTCATCTATTTTTTCAGTCTTGGCTACACTTCCCCAAAGGTCCTTTGCTTTACTTTGGCGGTGGATGAAGATTACTTCATTCTTTTGTGCACTTTAGAGAAATCATTGAGTGCATATACGGGGGTGGATGTGTCATCTTGCCAGGAGGTGGTACCTGGGGAGTAATCAGAGATTGATCGCGGAGACATCCAGAGGAACTTCTAGGTCTCTATTTTCAGCCGGCGCAAAACAGATGCCGGACGCATTTATGTCGGCGGTTAACCGGTGAAATGACCACTCTGGTCTGTGCTCAGGTGGGTGGAGTAGCGGTAATAGAGGTGTGTTCATGACACAGAGCAGGCAAAGCGCCATCAGTTGCGCTGAAAAAATGGGGCCTTGAAAATAGCAATAATATTTCTGACACACCGCCCGCGGCTTCGCCAACAGCCCTTCCTGCACTCATGTTTGTGCTATGACTAGCTTTTACACCGTTAAAATCTAGCCCCTAGCCTGCTGTTGCACCTCTGCAGATGGCAAACCTTAAAATATCTGTGTTTGTGTAGCGGTGCGAGCATGAGAAAGAACATCAGTAGGTGCCTTATTAGGCCTCAGTGTGAGATATGCGAGATTGGGGCGGGGGGGGGGGGGGGGGAGGGGAAGAGAGAGGGGGGAGAGAGAGAGCGGGGAGAAGAGAGAAAGGGGGAGAGAGAGGGGGGAGAAAGAGAGAGAGAGATGTGTTATATGGCACAGAGAGAGAGGGAGAGAGAGAGGGAGAGAGAGGGAGGAGAGAGAGAGAGAGAGAGAGAGAGAGAGAGAGAGATGTGTTATATGGCACCTGGACAGCTTGACTTTAACAGACACCTTAACATGACAGAGAGCCTGTGATTACAGTTAATTAACTAACATGCTCCATACATTGCATATATCACATCACCTTATTAAATGATTAATCTCCTTCAAACCATAGTATACACTCACTGAACACTTTATTAGGAACACTATACTAATACTGGGTAGGGCCTTCGTTTGCTCTCAAAACAGCCTCAATTCTTCATGGCATTGATTCATTCCTTTGAGAACATCAAACATTCCTTTGAGATTCTGGTCCAAGATGACATGATTGCATCACGCAATTCCTGCAGATTTTTCAGGTGCACTTTCAAGCTATGAATCTCCTGTTCTACCACATCCCAAAGGTGTTCTATTGGATTCACATCCGGTGACTGGGAAGGCCACTGATGAACACTGAACTCATTGTCATGTTCATGAAACCAGTGTGAGACGACTTTTGCTTTGTGACATGGTGCATTATCATGCTGGAAGTAGTCATTAGAAGATGGGTAAATTGTGGCCATGAAGGGATGTACATGATCAGCAACAATACTCAAATAGGCTGTGGCATTCAAGCGATGATTGATTGGTATTAACGGGCCCAAAGTGTGCCAAGAAAACATTCCCCACACCGTTACACCACCTCCACCATGAGAAGGTGTACAGGTGTTCCTAACAAAGTGTTGAGTGAGCGTATCTGGAGCAACGCAATCTCAAACTTAAGATCAGTGAAATGTGCAGTAATAAGGAGACGTTTCTTTAATTTACCACACGATGTGCAAACGTCATCATCAGAAGAGAAAGCCCCAGCTCTGAAGTATTTCACTGAGTCTGAACGTGAGAGAATGAACCAGAAAGCTGGCACAGTCCACCCTCTCCCCTTCAATTAATGGCTTGCCAGATGAGAGTGGTGGAGATGGGATGGAGGATACAGATAGGAATGGGGCCTCAGCTGTGTCTGGCTGGGAAGGATGTACTGTCTGTGAATTGTCTTCAGCCGTCAGCCTTAGACGGGATACCTGGCTCAAACCCTATCTCCCCCATTCAGGCCTAATAGGCTATCCATCCATCCTCACTATCTCCAGCTCTGTGATGGGCAGCTAATTAATCACAATTGTGTGAGTGTTTTTGTCTTCTGACCCCCCTTTTCCTAAAAAACGTTGTCTCCCTTCTTCTACCATAACAAATGCCTGCAATTACATCCACATAAAGAAATCTTGGAAACATACACGATTCAAACAGTTCAGTACATCCAGTACGGTCTCACCCATGCAGAGGCATGACAGCAGTCACATGTTCACCAGCACCAATAACACATTTCTAAAATTGTCTTCGTGTGTGCATTAGTGTGTGTGTGTGTGTGTGTGTGTGTGTGTGTGTGTGTGTGTGTGTGTGTGTGTGTGTGTGTGTGTGTGTGTGTGTGTGTGTGTGTGTGTGCGCGTGTGTGTGTGTGTGTGCTTGCGTGCTTCTACAGAGATAATGATGTTTTGGTCATTGAACCGATGTCAGTCAGGTGTTATTTTCAGAAAAAGCCTGAACCAAGAATCAATAGCCTGACGTTTGTGATTAAATAGAAGTGACAGAGGACAGAGAGAGAGAGAGAGAGAGAGAAAGAAAGAGAGAGACAGAGAGAGAGACAGAGAGAGAGAGACAGAGACAGAGAAAAAGACAGAGACAGAGACAGAGAGAGAGAGAGAGAGAGAGAGAGAGAGAGAGATAGAGTGTGAGAGTGTGAGAGAGCGAGAGAGAGAGACAGATAGAGAGAAAGAGAGTGAGATTGTGAGAGAGCGAGAGAGAGAGACAGATAGAGAGAAAGAGAGTGAGATTGTGAGAGAGCAAGAGAGAGAGACAGATAGAGAGAAAGAGAGTGAGATTGTGAGAAGAGAAACAGAGAGAGATGGCCAGAAGATATGAGACATGAGAAGATATGTAAGCTTTAAGAACCATATTGTACTATGGCAATGTTGTCCCATACCATAGCCCAAGGGTCCATAAAGAATAAATAAAACTCCCATATCAAAGTTCCTTCTCTTGCTCACACCTCTTATTGCAAGGAGCTCTCCTGTGCCTCGCCTTGACAGCCCTGTGATTCATTTCCTCTGGCCTGAAAGACGGGAAATGAATAGAAAGCTTGGATATTGTCAGGCGCTAAATGGAAAAGCTTGACGTCTCCCCCCTCACTCTGGAGACTCACTCTGCTGTGGCAGGGGAACCACAGCGAGAGGCACTTCTCTTCTCGGTCCCCCTACGCAGCGCCTCTCAGACACGGCCCCGAGAACGGACGGATTCCAGCATGCGTGAAATTCATCCAGAACCATGATCTGTCTCCTAGCCGCTCAATCATCTCTGGAGAGTCACATCCTTCCAGTGTGTCAGTCCCAACAAGTCTCTGAGGTGCCGCAAATAGGTCTACAGTATATACAGGGTCCACACAAGCATGCACACACACACACACACACACACACACACACACACACACACACATACTTGCAACACACCATATAGTATACTGTATACAGAAGGGGAGGCTGGTGGAGGTAGAAATCGGAGGACGGCTCATTGCAATGCACAGAATGGAATGAGAAATGCCTCCTTCGTGTATTACAATGAGCCTGTCCTCCGATTTCCACCTCCACCATCCTCCACTCGTATACAGAGCATACGGTACACTACATTGAATCTCTTTAAGTTGTCAGAGATGTTGTCATCCTTCAGCGTCTTAAGCCATAGTGTGACGCTGTAACTGTAGCCTTTCATATAATACATTGAATGCATTTGAATGCACTTATAGAGAGGACTGTGATTATAAAGAGGGGGTGACTCAATGTCTTTCTATGCCCAGGGAGAGTGGTTGACTCATTGGGTACAACTGTCATGCTGCCATGCCCTTGTGGGATTGAGGACTGTAGAGCTGTCCCTGGAGAGGAATGAAGGACCCAAGGACTTGAGATAAATACCAAAATGAACACTTCAGGCTTATCGAAGGACTATCTGCATAAGAATGAACGGTATGGACCCTATACAGTGTTCTTGGCCCTATGGACAAACAGTAATTACAGTACAATGACCTTTATGTCTGTTTTGTTTTTCCTGGCTTGATGGATGGATGGTCATTGACCCTTATCATCCATGTCTGAGTAAAACAAGGTTTTATTGTGTATATATCCCACCAACTGAAATTCCCTACTGCCTACTGTTAGTTACTGCTACTTGTACTTTGAATATTAAATATTGTTATTGTCTTAGCACCCTTATGTAGCCTTACCTTATTGTCTATTGTGTATTGTTATTTTATTTTTTCTTCTTCTGTCATATCACTGCACTGTTAAGAGGGAGCTTACAAAGTATGCATTACATTGTACAGTTTGCAACCTGTATTTTGTGCATACGACCAATAAACTTGACAAAGAGGCAGCTCTCACTATTTATTGGTGGAAGAGTCGTGTTGAGATTATTCATCTTGGTCATTGACCCTGATTTTCAGCTGGACATTCTCTCCACTGGTTCTCCGTGGGGGAGACTGTTCGTGTCTGCCGGTGTTGGCCTTGGCCCAGAGCAGGGCTCAGTGTGGGGCTGAGCACTCTGCCTGAGGTGGCACCCAGCTGGGCTTTGGACCCCATCACAACCACACACACCCTGTAGGGGAGCAAAGGCAATGTTTGGTCACTAAAGACACCCTACCGTACCTGCCCATCTTAGTTCATACTGCAGTCTTCCAAAATTACAGGTCTGTATTCAACTGTTTTTATGATTTGTTTTATTACTGGGCATCCCAAGGTCGTGGATCCGCTGCCTTTCCAATTGAAATGAGGATATTGAACATATTCAAATCTATCTCCGTGCACCTTTGTGTTGAAGGTATGCCTTTGTAAGGTTTGTCAACTTAGATGTAAAATTAATTAATGTATTAATGACAAAGGCATACCTTCAACATGAAAAGGTTGGCATCATAGTTTGCAACAATGTTAAATTCTGTCATGTTCTTACTGTGGCTCAAGGTTGCAAAATCAAAGAGTAACTGCTTTTTGTTTAACTCCCAGCCATTCAACACCTCTACACCTTTCTCTGACAAAAGCAACAGTGTGTGCTGGCTGCTCAAAGCACAGCAGAGTTTGTATAGCCTTTACATGACTGAAGCCATGCCCAGCCACAATGGCCTGTGCTGTGGACTCAATAGCCCAATTAAATGTTTGCTGATTGTGATAAAGGGAAGGGTTAAGGAAAGAGAAAATGGGTTGACTGCTATATTGAAATGTTGGATTGGTTGGTGTAGAGAAAGGCGGCAGTGGTGATTCAGTGGGTGAAGGCATTTTTTGTCCCAGCACTTGTTCGAGACAAAAGCTGCGGAGATGAGACCAGGAAATGAGAGGGGTGCAGGGAATGGATGCGGGAGGCATGACAAAGGGTTGTGTAATGATGTCGCTCTCAATTACTAACCTCTGTCACCCCTGTGTACCACGGAGGGCAACCTCATTCTGAACAAAGTGTGGGGGCTGCCCCCCTCCCAGTACTCAAGAGAGACTGAGAGAAAAACCAGTACAGGATGGTCAAGTGTGAACAGAATTCAGAATTGAGAGCTGCTATGCTGTGGCCAGATTGCGCCATCAACAAAGGATTGTTAGAGTGTGGCCTACATGGCTCTGTGGCATAAGCCTTTCTGTTTTTGTGTTTGTGTATGTTTGTATGTGTATGTGTTTGTGTGTGTGTGTGTGTGTGTGGGTGTGTGTGTATGTATGGTATGTGTGTTAGAATGTGTGTATTTGTCGGTTGGGGGATGAAAATCAGGCTTGTCTGTGCCAGAGCCTGCTGCTCCGGAGCAGTCTGATACCAGATTAGAAATCCTTCGTGCCGGGACGCTGAATTAAACATCGCATGTGTGCGGCCGTCAAACATTCCAAGAGCGTGTAATTAGTCACGCAGAGCCGCTCGCTCTCTCAGGGCTGACACGCTGCGCACACACGAGCCCAGTGCCAGGGTTAACACGTGTGGACACAGCATCCCACATGGAGGGAGGACAACCAAGACAGCTTGAATACTATAGCGTGTCCCCAGGCTGAAAACACATCTCGCATCGCCTGTCAGACCAATGCCTTTTCATAAGGCCTTCCCACAAAGCTCATCGCCACTGCTCTCCAACTATCAACCGACCCGTCCGTCACAGCAGCGACACTCCCAAGGAGATTACTGAGAAACAGCATAGAAAGGAGACACTCTGAGTTTATGCGATGTACATCCATCAGCGGCGGTAGAAATCGGAGGTCGGGCTCATTGTCATGCATGGAATGGAATAAGGAATGGTCGTAGAAATCGTATTGTATCGACACCATTCCTCATTCCATTCCGTGCATTACAATGAGCCCGTCCTCCGATTTCTACCTCCACCACAGCCTCCCCCTCGAAATCCATCCATAATCAGTGTCCTGAGGGTAGGGTGTGTTTTGGTGCAGTAGCTCTTCATGTCATCTCTCTGGATGAATGAGAGGAAGGTCTGTGCCCCTGTGTGCCCCGCAGTCATAGGAGTCAACCGCCTCCCCTGTAGATGAGCCATATGGCCCAGGAAAAGCTTGACGGAGCCTGTGTGCGTGACAGCGAGCACCATGCCAATCCTTCTGCTGATTTTCTCGTTACCGCGGTATAAATAGCAAGAAACGACGAAGATGCGGTGCATCGTGTCACACTAGTTGTGACTTTGGTGTGAGACAGATGGCACATATTAATGACAAAGTTTGACAAAGAGAAAAAAGACAAACCTAACAACAGCGGTGACTAAAAAAAAACCGAACAGGCCACTTCAAAAACCTTCAATCACAATCACTGCGTACCACTCCTTTTTGACTTTGCAAGGCCTTTGTCACTTCGAACATGCTCTCTGGCTGACTTTGGTTTTGACTCTTATTTCCTGTGTAAGATGAGTGTTTGAACAAAGTGTGCATGGACTGTGTGCTCGTGGTGGCGCCGGCAGCGTGGGAGGAGGCAGGGGAGTCACAGGGAGCAGCAGATGCCACGTCTCCTCTGAGAAGGCTGGCAGGCAGGGAGGCAGGGAGGCGAGGCGAGGCGAGGCGAGGCGAGGCGGACCAGGAAGGGAGGCGAGCACTGAGGCATGGGGGCTAACTGTAAATATCGCGCAGCACTGAAGCTCCCCTCAGAGCCTAGACAGGCGATTCCATTAAATAGCCAAGTATTTCCCGGCTCCTGGCTTTATTGCACCGTTGCTCCGGGAGTGAGAGCCCAGGAGGCTCTTCAACATTATTAGCAGCTCACAGTACATAATCCCATGGCAGATACCTGTCTATCTTCAGCCGAGACATGGTAGAGAGCGAGAGAGTGAGAAAAAGAGAGAGAAGGATAGACAGACAGATGGATGGACGGACGGACGGACAGTCAGATGATAATAACAACGTCTGTCAACAAATTCATGCCAAGCCAGCATTAGAAGTCTCCATATATGCCATTTCTAAACCCTAATAGATAGATAGATAGAAAGATAGATAAACAGTCAGAGAGATAGATAAACAGTCAGAGAGATAGATAGGTAGATAGATAGATAGATAGATAGATAGATAGATAGATAGATAGATAGATAGATAGATAGATAGATAGGTAGGTAGGTAGGTAGATAGATAGATAGATAGATAGATAGATAGATAGATAGATAGATAGATAGATAGATAGA
>NC_139663.1:8682792-8735292 GCF_951799395.1 Argentina silus
GATAAATTAATCCATTGCGTCTCTCTGGGTGTGATTAATCCCTGCATTACAAGAGATTACACAGATCCCCCTTTAATGGATTCACTATTCACTAATGAGATGTGTTTACAGAGCAGAGGTGAGTGTGACAGTGCTACAGTAAGTAAAGGAACTCCCATCTACCGATCTACCATCTAAAGCTAGAAAGGTTCTATCTGTTGAATGATAGTGGTAGAGACAGAATTATGATGAGAGAGGCTAGCTGTACAGTATGTGTGTGTTATCTGAGCAGGAGCTTTAGTGTAGTGTTTAGTTTTATGATGTAAAGGCTTTGTCTTCTCTGCAAAAAAAAAAAAAAGACCGCATCACACCCCACCCCTGCATATCCCAGCTCACCTGGCTTTATCTCACACCTGTGAGTCACTGCCCTTTGCAACGCTGCCAGGAAAACCCTCTCTCCCAGAATCTGTTGATCTCTGTGTGACCACAATATCCACAGCTGGTGAGCATTACATCTGACCACTTCATGTCCCCTTCATATGTAGTGGTTTCTATATCTGGAGAGGCATCAGCTAATAGGCAAATGAAGGAAGGAACGCACTGCTGGGATACAATAATATACATTAGTAGTGTAGATTGAGGGTGCTCTTTTATAATAGGGTTAATTGGTCATTAAAAGGCAAAGAGGACCAAGGTACTCTTCATGTATTAAAAATGCCTTTATTATTGTGCCATGTTCAAAGGAACAAAAACATAACAACTCTGAAGCGTTGTCTTGGTCAGGGAGTCTGTAGCCTTTGTCACTCCCTAGCGTAGGCAACTTGTCAGAGTTTTTATGTTTTTGTCAGTTAATGTTCAGCTAATGTTTAGTCATTACGAGTCAGTGGGATAGATGGAGAGCCATAGATGCAAGAGATCTTTGAGGCAGTCTCAGTGTCCCAAATACCCTGGCTGTTCTTGGCAAGCCCGGAGATGAGGAGTCTGGAGGAGGCTGGAGGAGGCTGGAGGAGGCTGGAGGAGAGGTCTGGACAGCAGGGGAGCGTCTCTCTCACAGCTGGAGACTGAGAAGCTGAGGGGGTCGTGCCGGTCTAGTTTGGACGAGTGGACTGTCTACACACGGCTCTGTTGATCTGTGTCACACCCCAGGGCGAAAAAACCTCTGGAACCTTCTGGCCAAACCCAGCAGGACAGCAACAACCCAGGAGTTGAAACAACCCAGGAGTTCCCCTCCGTCACAGAAAGATAGGGAGGAGAGAAGAGAGGCGGGGGGGGGGGGGGGGGGGGGACACAAATAGGATGGAGGGAGGGAGGGAGGGAGGGATGGGGGGGGACAGTGTCCAGTGTAAAAACACATGTATGACCCACAGGGGATCACAGGCACCAATCCCAGCTAGAGGTCAGTCATATTTCTAGGGGGGAATAGAAAGCAAGGCTTGCTGCAGTAGGTTACTCCAGGTCACTGCACAAGTGATAGCCCCATTTCATCAGGAGTGAACAGTGTAAATGTCTAGAGAGTGTATTGTTATAGAGTGCACATACTGTAGGATTGTCCTTTATGGTCCATAGTCCTTATCATCACACTTGCTTACTATTCCAAGAGTGTGCTTTACTATTTGGGATTTTTTACAATACTACCTCGCCATCTGTAAGAGTGTGTGCGTGCGCGTGTGTGTGTGTGTGTGTGTGTGTGTGTGTGTGTGTGTGTGTGTGTGTGTGTGTGTATGTGTGTGTGTTTGTGTGTGTGTGTGTGTGTTTCTGCAAAAGAGTAAGAGAGGGGAGAGAAGGAAATAGAGTGGGCATGAACGTGTACATGTTTTCTAACACAGTGGACACAGTTCAGCCAAACTGATAGTGACAGGTCACAAGAGGGCAGAGGAGGCACAGAGGAGGGAGTTGAAGTGTCATCTCTCATCCCTCAATGAAGGGCCTCGCTGGCAGAAAACAGAGAACAACAGCATCGCAAACAAGCCTCCTGGTGCCCTTAGCCAGCAGAGACATACTGTCCCCAGCCCACCCCTACACTCTGGGCAGTAGACACCACATCACCATAGCCTTGGCTAGAAGGTTGTGCAGTCCCCGACATCACATGATACACCCACACACATTAACACCCACACACATTAACCCACTCACAAACACGCACAGAGGCACAAACAAACCTTTGGCGTCTATGTATCTGGCGTCTATGTATTTTCTGTGTTTTGGCCCACAGGTGAGCGCAAAAATACTGTATCAGTCATTACAGTACATTCAATGAGCAGACCTTGAACTTGGGGAAGACCTCGTTTAGGGATTTCCAGTGGTCAGGATTTGCAAAATGTACAGTTGCAGTAAGTTTTGGGAAGAATGTGCTGACATAAGGTTTTTAAGTAACCCATGGTGTTTTTCATATGCTGGTCCAAGGTCAATTTCGTGTCAGACATCAAGGTTGAAATCAGAAGTGGAGTTGAAGAAGGCAGCTAATTATAGACCACCACATGGAGGGATTTTTCGCCTCTGGTGTAACTGCAAACATGGGGAGGGAGTTGTGCTGACTCCTAAAACTGCAGCCTGTCTGTGTATATTACTGTAAGTGTGTTTCGTGATAGTGTGCATGTTTATGCAGGACTATGTGTGTCTGCATGCGCACAAGTGTACAGTACAGTGCTACCCTACATTTTTCGCAGTGCGAAATGTCTCCAGGTAGAGAAGCGAGAGTTTTCCCCTCAGTGCAAGAGCCATTAGTCAGAATGGAGGTGATTTATGGGTTGTCTCCTTGCAGAATTTAAATGAACTGCTGCGCTGTGGGGTGGGGGTGGGGGTGGGGGGACGGGGAACGGGACACAGTGCTTTGTGCTCCATCTCTGCCTCTGTCTCTCTCTCTCTCTCTCTCTATCCCCCTCCTCTCTATCTCCCCCTTCTCTCTCTCTTTCCCCTTCTCCCTCTATCTCCTCCCTCTCTCTCTCTCTCTCTCTCTCTCTCTTTTCCCCCCTTCTCTCTCTCTCTCTCTCTCTCTCTCTCTCTCTCTCTCTCTCCCCTGCCTGCCTAACTCCTCATGGGACAAATTAGGATCGCTTTTTGGATCCAGGTGTGGCGTCAGGTGGTCAGCTCTCATGGGAACATGGGGACTATGCCAGGGAATATCTACAGCGTGATGAGCGGAGGAAAAAACAGAAGCAAACAGCAAACAAGTCGGCAGGTCAAGGTCAGCCATGACAGAGATACTCTACACAGCTATCATAGTTTAGGACAGATACAAAACTGACGGTGGGGTAATTGGAGCCATTGATTACCTTAATACGAGTCAAAACGTACCACGTTTGTCAGAGAAAACAGGTCCATGCAATACATATTTTACAATAGATTTTATATTTTATTATGAACAAGATTACCTGTCAAAATCCTGTAGTTCTTTACAGCAGCAACTGTACACTTGTGAATGTTCCTACGATCTCTTCCAGGACAGGGCTGCAATAACCCTAGCATTCCTCATTATATCCCGTCAGTCATTTCCCCGGCTCTCACATCCATATTAATGATGTTCTGTAGTGTATACTCCTCCCTGACAGCTAGATGATATATAATTGAGAGTAGAGACGTGCCGAGTGTAATGTGTACGCTGACAAGACTGACTCACTGTCAAATACGGTTATCAGAATTATTTTTACATTGCTCATGATTAATCTAGACCACTTCATAGACATAAATACTTCAGCTGACAAAAGCTTGTGCGTTGGCCATCCTCTGGGGCGGGGGCTGCAGAGCTGTGGTGGTGGAGCCACAGTCCCAGGACGCCACATTGCGAGAGAGAGAAGTTCACCCCACATGACATCTTGGGTCTGCCTCTCCAGCCTACAGAGAGCTGTTTTGTTAAGAAAACCTTGCAATGATATATTCATCAAATATAAATGTGTGTATATGTGTGTTTTGTTTGTGTGTTGTTTTACTGAAATGTGGGCTAAGGTTGCCGTCGCCAGAGATATGAATTTTTAGCACATTATTATCCTCAATAGTTTCAGTGTTCCCTCAGCCCCGCTGGGCACACAGTAAATATGAAGTGATATCATTATGCAGCGATTTCCTGCATGAGTCTCCTCGACCTTTTGTGTGCTTATGCAGTTACTGCTTGAGAGTTATAAAGAGTGAAGCAATTATGATACCCCACTGATATCAATATTAATATGACCACAAGGCACTATATTTATTATTTTGCATATTTTAGACTCATTTTAGATTCAAACAGCTCTACTCTAAGGTACTTATGAAAAGGGGGGGCCACTTGTGTCCTCTCAGACTTTCAGAGACTAAGCACACTTATCTGAGGTTTACGGCTATGATAATGGTAATGATAATATATTTCATTTTCAAAACACACTACATGCTTGGTGCAGTTTTGTCAAAAGCTTGACTCAGTGAATTTGTTTTTGCTTGACTGCGTCTTTCTAAACATCAAAGTAAATAAATCTGAAATTGTGTACAGCATCTACTGCCTCTGTAGCCACTTTGTATAACAATAGCCGGAAGGTAATCTACTTTACAAAAAAACAACAATGCCCATAAGCCGTACAGTACAACGTTTCAAACATCTCAAATATAAGGCTTATTTTCATCTTGTCTTGGTAATGTAATAATTATTCTTAGTGTGACTGCCAAGCTACATGTTCAATCTGACAGATGAGATGAAGAATGACAGTTTTATTTGCTTTATGAGTTTTATTTGCTAAAATATTGGAGGTAAACTCCCCTCCTCCTCCTCATCTTCCCCATCCTTCCACCACCTTGTTGGAGAACCAGAGAGCTCAAACATCAGCCTTCACTCCCCAGGGACAGACAACTCCTCCATGGTCCCTCCACAGTGCCCCCACGATGCTGAGAGTGAGGCCAGGCCACGATGCACCTCAGCTGGGCTCCTGCTGAGGCTTTGACAGGCCTTGTCTCCAACGCCTGGATGATGGGAACCACTCTGGGATTTCTCCCCAGGGTCAGATAAAAGAAAGGGAAAAAGGGAAAACACAAAAGTCTCCATTTATTGATCTATTTCTCAGAACAAAAAATGTTCTTGGAAGAAGTCAAAATAATAATTTCCCGAAATTGTCTTTTTCAGAACAATGAATAGTTTACAAAACAGACACAAACACATCCCTTGGGATGTCGTGCTCAAACAATGAAGATTTGAATCAATACAGTACCTTCGAGTATGTTCTCACACAACAGTCATATCTAGCAAAATCACTTTTTTCTAACTGCTTTTTGTACAAGGCAGTGTTGTAATTCATGACAAATCAAATAATCACATCCACAAGCTTCTTTTCTCTACCAGTCTCACAATGTCCCTGTGTCGCTGTATCGGTCCATAGTACCAAAAAGCAATACTGGCATAGGAATAGGCAGTGTGTGTGTGTGTGTGTGTGTGTGTGTGTGTGTGTGTGTGTGTGTGTGTGTGTGTGTGTGTGTGTGTGTGTGTGTGTATGTGTGTGTGTGTGTGTGTGTGTATGTGTGTGTGTGTGTGTGTGTGTGTGTGTGTGTATATGTGTTAGAGGTGATGGGGGGGTAGAGAGTGTGTCAGTTTGATTCTGTCTTATCCATTCAGCTCAAGCCAAAGGGCCTGACTCATTAACACCCATAGAGGATTTCTGACTGCCATGACCTTGGTACAACTGAGAGGGAAAAATGGAAATAAAGGGATATATTGCAGCTGAGTCATTTACAGTTGTGAGATGTTTCCACTTACTGCTGTTATTACCCCTTACCTTTGTTTAGCTCTTTTCCAACACAGAATCACAATTTACCAGGTGTAATAACTCTAACAGCTGACTCTACAAGAAATAAAAACAAAAGTATATTAAAAGTGTTTTTTTAATCAAATATCACTGTAGGCCTACACATTTACTGTAGACTGTGCCAAAAAACTTATATGAAGTTCATCTCTGAAGCTCAATGGCTGACTGTATTTTTCCCTGTGTTTAAGAGTGACTTGAAACATCTTTGAATAAGGCAAGATGCAATCCAACTCCAACCTAGTTTATATTCTATAGACTGAGCACCCCCTTCTCCCCCTTCTGTGGATCCTAGATGAAGCGCCAGCACTGCTTAAGAATCTCTGAATGTCTATTCAAATAGTTTGTGAATTTTAATACAGCTTTTCAGAGCAATCTGATAGAAATGGGAAGACCATCAGTGAATCTCCCTTTTAGAAGCACAGGGGAAGCTGATCACCAGAATAAAGCATATGAACTATGCAATTAATAAGTTAATGAATGGTATAACCAATCAATAGTACAGCAGTCAAATCAATCAATAGTACAGCATCCTTGTACATATACACATAATATACACTTCATGCATTGCATCACATATTTCATAACATAACTCTGGGCCACTGCCCATGTAGAGTGTGTCACACACTGCTCCCCTACCCTGAGACAGCCAGAGCACTGAATAATTGAATTGAATTATTTGAATAATAAGTCATTCATATGTAATGATTTCATTACATCAAACCGTTTAAACATTCTCTTGTTGACAGAAACCTGGTTGAATACAGAAGAGTATGGCCCGTTGAATGAAGCCACTCCACCTGGTTTCTCTTCTTTCCAGAAAACCTAGACTTGCTGGCCGTGGTTGTGTGACTGTCATTCATGAGGAAAACTGTAGGTGTAGCCTTGTGTCACTTGGGAATTTTTCTTCATTTGAATCTCTCATTTTTGCTTTAAACAAGTAGCACCCAATCCTATGTGTATTAATATATCACCCTCCTAAACCTAAGAAAAAGTGATCAAAGTGATTTCATCAAATACATTTCTCATCTCCTATCAGTATTAATGGCTAAATATGACATGGTCATAATTCTTCCAGATCTGAACATACTTTAAGTCTTGAATTTATTAATCTAATTGAGTCCTTTAATCTTGCACAATCTATCACAGGGTCTACAAAACATGGCCTACTCTTGACCTTGTAATGTCATATGACCTGAATTTAAACAGCCTGGAGACACGAAGCACTTCCTTGAAATATTATTTGATAAATCTTTTTGAAGTAGTTGATTTTATTTCAATGACTTGCCTGATTCTCAATGATATGTATTATTTGAATGCTGCTCTCTTTCTCTTTGGAATTTGACATATGCAGATGTATTTCTATGGTCTCTTCTCTTGTTTAGGAGCACTTTGTAACCTTGTTTAGAAAAGCACTATACAAATAAAGGTATTATTATTATTATTATTATTATCTCAAACTCATCTTCACTCATATCATGTCAGAGCGCCAGCGCATTGGATGACAAAGAGTTAAATAAGAGTATCTGGGGTCTTCACTTCACGTCAGTCAGGGAAAACATGACAATACAGCAAACAAACACAGAGCCAGGAATAGGATTTCACTTCTGTATGTTGGATGTCTTACAGTAAGACTGTTGAAATTCCAACTGGGATAGTATCATGCGCATCATATATTGAGTCTCTGTCTCAACTGGTAACCACTCAAAATGACTTTCCACCGGTGCACAAGACATTGTGTGTAACAAACAATTAATCTAATCACCACAATACACTACACAGCATTTAACATATTCATGAGAATTGTTGTGGTATTACATAATCAGACTAGACTGAATGGCTAGATGTGCATATATTTCCACACATACTGTACATGTTTGTTGGGTTGCATCAGTGACCTCCGGTTGACAAAGTCAATGTCATCATCTCCTGTGGAGAGCAACACTGTCACGTGCTTTAGTACACAATGCAAATCACAGGCTTGATAGAGCCATAACTGTTCAAGTGGAACACGCAGCCTGAGGATATACTCTGTGTTTGGGTTTGTTGTTTCCAGTGCAGCCTTGCCCCTCTCCTGGTTTTACATTCACCTGGACATACAGAACGTTACAGTGCTGTCTCAGCACAAAAACAGTCAGCCAGAGAAGGCTCATAGCAAACACTCATTAATTACCCCTTCCCCCAACACAACATACACACACACACACGCGCGCACGCGCACACACTCACACGCACGTGCACGTGGGGCATGTACAGTAGGTCTAAACAACTCCTTAGTCTTCGACCTGTCCCTGTCATTGCAACCATGTCCCACCTCAACCCATCCCCCTTAAATGCACCCTCTTCCCTTCACTCCCCACTTCAACAACTCACTCCATTTTGACTTCCTCTGCTTGCTCTCCTCTGTGTTCTGAATCCCCCCTGCCCCCACACTCTCAGTGGGAGCCAAGCGGCCACAGCCGTGACTTGTTCTTGCTGCTTATGAAAGGAGCTCTTTGATAAGCCCCAGCCAGGACGGACACAGGGGAAGCAATCAGAGACACAACCCAACCTGAAGATGAGGCTTCTACTGTGTCTGTTAGTGTATCTGTGTTGTTGTTTTGTTTCTTTGACCTGTTCCAGTTTTCCCTTAAAAGAATCAAATTCTTAAAAGTCTGCTTTTTTTTTTTTTTTTTTTTACACCTCTATGTTCCCCTTGTGGATCTTTCAAGCTCTTTGAAAGATATTTTGGGGTTATTTCTCTTTGTAGCCATGAAAAAACAACAAAGTGCTTGAGTACATTTGAGTTGTGTTTGGTGGGATGTAGTTGATGCCTGCCCTGGGGTTATGGTCTTCTCTCCCAACCTGAACCTCTCTATGAGTTGAACCATCTCAGAGGGAACGCAGGCCACAGGGCCAAAGACATGAGCAGCATAGCCACTCATTCCACTGTAAAAGCTTTGCTCCTTCTCTCTAAAAGAAACATGATAGAATGTTTCAAACTCTCATATCAAACTCCCTCTCTTTACTGCCATTTTACGCTTTGATGGTTTTGTTTTGGAACAAACTACTGTCCGACAACCTTGTGTAACAGCCATGTCCCATGACCATGTTCAAAACAGTCTAGTTACATAATGTGTCCAGATTTGATTCACTCTCAGCAGTGTTCTAATGTGTGAACAGGGTCACGAATAGTTAGGTATAACTGTCAGAACTACCAAGCTTGCCACATGCACAGTAGCAGGCTAGTTTCAGCACCACCTTCCACTGGACAGCTCCATAGGATCACTCAACTATGTTTTGAACCGCAGCAAAAATGTGATTGAATCCATATGATTGGATGATTGCTGAACCAGAGTCTCCTTTGCGGTAGTCAATGTTGTAACATTCTGGTCATGAGTGTTGAGATTACGTGAGCTGTTTAAGGGACAGTATGGTAAAAGGATAAGAAGAGTTCTCCCTTGAGTTAATAGAATTATCCGCTATGATTACAAGAAGGAGGAGAGGGTTAAGCCCCTTCAAATGTTTTTGGAGAGCTCTCACACTGTGGAATAGCAGCACAAAATGCATTGCTACTTAACCCCAAATGGCCCTTCAACACGATTCAAGACAATTCCCTTTAAAGACTAATCAATTGCAATAAAACTGTGACATTAATACTCTCTCCTTTCTGTCTCCCTTTCTGCTGTCTGTCGGTCGGTCGGTCGGTCGGTCGGTCGGTCGGTCGGTCGGTCGGTCTGTCTGTCTGTTTGTCTGTCTGTCTGTTTGTCTGTCTGTCTGTCTGTCTGTCTGTCTGTCTGTTTGTCTGTCTGTCCTTCCCTCTTTCTCATCTCCCTCTCTCATCTTGCTCCCTCTCTGTTTGTCCTCTGTGGTGTGCATTGATCTGTCTGTGGTTTAGAGATGTAGGGCACGGCTAACATACTGGCAGGTACAAGCCAGCAGGTGCAGAAAACAAACAATCCCCCCTAAACAAACCCCAAAAGCAATTTAGGCCTTGTGTGCTTCCTCATATGAACAAACTCCATGACAATTATAAGGCATAATACACAGTAGGCAAATATACACCAAACACACACCTGCTCCGTTATTTGGGTTGTGTGTCTAACAGACTCTGCACCAAGATGAATTAGAGAGCCAACTGGTAACACCATAACATTGCAATTGCTCTTTAATGATGATGAAGAGGCAGACGTGGGCTGATATAATTGGTGACATGTCAAGTCTAGTGGTGACAAATGTTCAGGCATCCTGCACATTGATCCATTTCAATCTTCCATGAAAACTCTGGCCAACTCTAGCACAAACAACTACTAAGCTTTCCATCTGGGTTAAGTTTACATCATATTTCATGGTGCCCCCCCCCAACAACAACAACAACAATAAGAACAATACTAGCCAAACTATATCTAATTGTTTACTTATTCCTATGCTCCTCAAGCAAGAAGTTGACTAAAAGCTATAGGATATACCTGACTTATCCTCCTCTACAAACAGGTATCCTCAATATGAGATTTTGTGTTTAAAATTTGCTAACTTAGTCATTTTCCTCTACAGTTTATCATTCATCATTCTGAAAGATGAAAATGTCAAAAATATGACATCATCACTGCACATAGATTTTTCCCCCCAAGCGGGACCCTTAATTTAATAAAACCATGGAATCAATACTTTAAAAAAAGACACCAATAAGAAACCATGTCAGCACATTGAGGCAGAGAAATGGGGTTATTGACACAGAGAGAGGGTAAAGAGTGGGATACTATAACTGCAGACTGGAGTCAATGTCAATGGCACAGAAAGCAAGGATACACTGTCCCCCCCCCCCCTTCCCCTTCCCTGCCCTCAACCCCCCATCAGTGTCCTTTACCCCCACCCTTTACTCCCTCATATATCTCCTGTGAGAAGGCTGTTCGCCAGGAAGGAAAAGTAAGTAATAAATCACTCCCAACAACTCCAAAAGTATAGTTAGGATTTCCTGTCATGTACGATATACTGTTAGCTTGTGTGGGTATTTGGCACCAGTCTTTGCAATTAACA
Source organism: Argentina silus (assembly GCF_951799395.1). Classification (NCBI taxonomy): domain Eukaryota; kingdom Metazoa; phylum Chordata; class Actinopteri; order Argentiniformes; family Argentinidae; genus Argentina; species Argentina silus. Next base: position 8,693,544 of record NC_139663.1, read on the forward strand.
CCTTTATTTGAGTGGCTGTCAGTGTCTTTTAGCATATGTGTGGTGTTTGTGCAAGTTCAGTGTATTTGGTGTGTGTGTGTGTGTGTGTGTGTGTGTGTGTGTGTGTATGTGTGTGTGTGTGTGTGTGTGTGTGTTTTAACAAATAAAGTGCAGAAAGCAATGCAATTCTGTATACCTTCCTGGAATCCACCTCCAGGAATAAGCAGCTCCCTTTTCCTTTGCTCCATCTTTATTTTTAGAGGCTGGAGGCTGATAAGAGAAAGAGGGAATGAGAGACAGCATCAAAAGTGGAAGGAGTGAGGAGTAAGAGAGAGGAAAGAGGGAGAGAGAGAGAGAGGGAAGAAGGAGGAGAGGGAGGGAGGAAGGCAATGTTGGCTCCTCACTGATTTAAGAAGGAGTGTAGTCTGGTAGAAAGTAATGTGATGTGAGAGCCCTTCCTCTGAGTGAGCCAGAGAGGGAAGGGGACGGTGTGCCCCCTCCCCACCCTCCCACCCCCGCCCCCGTAACCATGCCAACCTCTCAATAGAGAGGGGGGGGGGGCGGTTGGGGGGAAGGTGCAACTGCCGTATAAAAAGCCAAGCCTGTGAATCCGGCACCACAAACACACCACACACGCACGCGGGGCTCTGTGACTGCTTTTCGCCTCTCTCACACTCACACTCACTCATTCTCTTCCCATCCTCTCGTCCTCTCTCTCTCTCACACCATCCTGCTCTTGCTGAGAGCTCCTCTGCATCTTCTCACTCCTTTCTTTCTCATAGTCTCATAGAGTGAGTTTGTGGGAACCTACTGTGTGACCGCTTGTGTGTGTGTGTGTGTGTGTGTGTGTGCGTGTGTGTGCTCCCAATGTGTGTCCGTGTGCATGTGGGTGAGTGAGTGAGTGAGTGAGTGTGTGAGTGCATGCCTGCCTACCTCCCTGTGTGAGTGAGCGAAGCAGCGAGGTGTGTCGAGTGTATGTGGGTCTCTCTCTTACCCTCACACACTCGCCGATCCTCTTCCTACTCTTCTGGGGATCCCTGTGTCCCTTTCCTCGGTGGCAGGCTTCCAACACCCAGCAGTCACCATTTCAGCCCCCGGGAGACCCACGCTGGCAACGCAGCCCCTTCCCCGACTCAGCATCGGGAGGAAGACCCTGGTGGCGGCCGCCGTCGGGGTCATGCTGGTCCTGGTGCTGGTGGTCCTCATCCCTGTTCTGGTCAGCTCCGTGGGCACCGATGCCAGCCACTATGAGATGCTGGGCACCTGCCGTATGGTGTGCGACCCCTACCTGAACAAGGGCACCACAGCCAGCAGCACCAGCTCCAGCGGCATCCAGGCTGAGGCTGAGGCGCTGAGCGACCACAGCAACATGCCCCCGCCCTCCACCCTGGTCCAGGGCCCACAGGGCAAGCCAGGCAGGCCGGGGAAGCCTGGACCCCCGGGACCGCCTGGAGAGCCGGGCCCACCGGGGCCAGTGGGACCCCCTGGTAACAGAGGGGATGTCGGGAGGACTGGGATTTTGGGGTTTGTGGGGAATAGAGCTATCAGCACGGCCACCTATACCACAGTGCCCCGGGTGGCCTTCTACGCAGGGCTTAAGAACCCCCACGAAGGCTACGAGATCCTGAAGTTTGACGACGTGGTCACCAACCTGGGCAACAACTATGACGGTATCTCAGGCAAGTTCATCTGCAGCATCCCTGGCACCTACTTCTTCATCTACCATGTGCTGATGAGGGGAGGGGATGGCACAAGCATGTGGGCAGACCTTGTCAAAAATGGACAGGTGAGTGTCTTCTGAGTTCACCCCTCTAACTATCTGTTCCTGTACTGCTCTGTCACTCAGCGTACTGTAGCAGGACCTTGCACTGTCTTTTTGATCAGGTTTCTTTGCATCAGTCTTGGGTCTTTTAAAATCACTGGCACACTGGCTATCTGTGTCCCTTGATCGTCTCTTTCTCCCTCTGTCTCTCTGTGTGTTTGTGTGTTTGTGTGTCTCTCTCTCTCTGTCTCTCTCTCTGTCTCTCTCTCTCTCTCTCTCACACACACACACACACACACACACACACACACACACACACACACACACACACACACACACACCTGTTGTCACTGAGCTGCTTTGATAGAGGCTCTATTTCTGAGGAAACGGGACTAGTGGATACGTGAAAGCATCTGCCTTGCTTCCAAAAAACCCAGAGCGAACAGATGACGGTCACACAGCTGTGGCAGCAAACGCGCCCAGAGAGAACGAATCTGGCGCACAACGCGCGTCCCCTCACCGCAGAATGCTGACATTGCCCGCGTCCCTCATATCAAGAGAGGTTACTTTCCTACTTGTTCAAAGTTGTAAAGTGTGTCATTTTCGATTGTTTCTTTCAACTGGAATAAGCGGAAGAGGGGTGCGTTTGCCCTGCACAGTAGCATACAGCATATAGTCTATAAATCACGTCAGTCGGCAGAAGGAGTGGACATTGAAATAATGTTGAGAGGGTGGTTTGAAAGCGCCAATTATAAAGGTTCGGCCGACGCCAAAGTAATTTATCAAACAGGATCGGTAATATCTGAATTATAATTATCATTGTTATTGTTCTTATTATTATTTAATATTATTATTATTATTTAATATTATTATTATTATTATTATTATTATTATTATTATTATTATTATCATTACAAACATCTTATTCTGACCTGCAAGTGCCTGCGGACTTTTTGTCGTGTGTTTGAACTACAGTTGAAAGTCAGATACTGCCTACACTGACACAACTTTAACTGCCGGCTATAATTATATACAATTCAATGTTGTACGCAAAGGACAAAAGAGGGGCTCAATAAGACGATAATTATCCAAACGTTTCCATCGCAAAAATAGGGAAGGCTAATTGTTCCAGAGTGTGTGAATAAGCTTCATGTATCGCACATATTGTCGACAGGAACAGACCATATATATGTTGTATATGTGGGATTTGTTGCCTTGCATTTCAGTCGCTTCAAATAAATGGGATTTGCATGATCTATTCTCAGCTTTTTGACGCATCAATTGATGAGGTTAAATATGTACTTATTGCGTCCGGAGGGTGCTTTTATGTAGCCCGAGTGTGTGCGACTCGCGAGGAGTTTAATTTTCTTCAAGCAGCAGGCTAGACAAGATAGGATAAGAAAGATATCATGGATATGTTGAAGCAAATCATAACTGTTCATGAAAGACCCTCATCGCGTGCAGTTAATATTTGTGAATAAATATCTGTCCATTTGACTTTCATGGCCACACGCGTAAAACTCTAACCCTGTACTTCTACGATTTACCCTTCAGTGTCTATTCAGATACAGCATGTCTCCAAAATATTGTATTTTTTACACAATTTAATTTGTGATAGGTTATCAACATTTCTGTTGTTTGTTATGGCTTTACACTTTCAATTTCATTATGCAATAAAAACCCCGATGCATTTGCTTCAGTTATGGGCTTGGTTGAAGCCTAATGATCTTTATAATCTATTAAAGTGTAGTGTCTGTCTATTATGATAATTACAATGCTAACTGTAAATTAATATCCAAATGAACCATGGTGAATGTGATATTTCAAAATGTTTTATTTGGTGATCTCTTATGGGAAAGCAGAAGTTAGAAGTGTCTCTATGCACATGCATTTCCGTGACAATATGTCATGCCATTAGAATGTTTTGCATTACATTGTTAGGCCTATTATACTCCAGCATGTCGCTTTATGCCATAATGCCTATACAGCCAGTCATTCCAGTTCACGCCCAGGCAATTTCTGCCTCCGGCTCATGTTTTCTGTGCACTCTATAGCAGATACATTTTCAACCTCATTATAATTTTAGATCAGTATCTCCACAGAGACCACTCTGTCAGAACAGGTCAGAAAAAGACGGCCCTCATTCTTCTTAAAGTAACACTTTATTCAATGTATCGGCTAGAGTGTTCTTATGTTAATGAACTAGAAGTCGACTTTGAAAATATTGTGACAATTTATTTTTTGCCAGAATAGTCTACAGCTTATTGTTCTGATTCAGAAGAACTTGTCTCAAATATAGTATGTTGTATGATAACCAACCATCCATGCACTACAATCTTTTCTTTACAAAACAAAATCATGTACTGTACATATTATTCACCATGCTGCAAAAAGAAATACTGTACCGTATGGTCACAGAGGAGTTGTTTAATCTATTGGGCAAATATCATTAAATGTATATAGATTGTCTAGTAACTCAGATGAGACAACTGACATTGAAAGGAAAACATATATTATTGCAAAGAGTCTTGGGCATTACGTCTGTAGGTCTGTAGGCATGGAGGTTATAACTCTCCATCATCTACTTACACTGTGGCAAGTCAGTGTTGTTACCAGAGCAACAGGGTCGTCTGTAGACAGCAATATTTTAGAAAGATAAACATAATTTCAGAAGGATATCTGCCAGCACAACAGTGTTTGATCTCCTGTGTGCCTGACTGTGACTGAGAGTGTGGCCCTGTGGGGAAGGTCCATTGTCCACCTGCTTTTGACATGTGACCTGGATGACACCTGTAGGTTCCTGTATGCCCATGGAATGTTAATGGACACAGATAGATGAATGCAAGAGGAGGGTTCAACAGAGGGCTTGAAGGAAATGTCAGCTACTCAGTTTATCAGATTTGGGTCTACTGTGGGTTTCAGCTTGTATGCTTTCTATTTTCATTCTGTCGTGTTGTTAGGTGTTTTGTGCTAGCAATAATGTTCATTTCTGTGACATGAATGTGTTGATAAAATCCCTGGATACCTTAGTGACGTAGAGTAAGATGAACACAAAAAAACATTTTTAATCTAATGCAGTAAAGGTCATGTATGAATATTTGAGCTTTGAAATAGTGCTAGGATAAATCAGTAACGATCAAGGAATAAGATCACATGATAATCAGTGAACAGCACTGTTTTGGTCCAAAGCACTTTCAAAATCTGGTGTCATGGTCAAGCACTGTTTTACGTGTTATTTGTTTACAAGGATGTGCACATATTTGCCGTTATTAGAAGACATAGGTTATGGACGTATTCAAATTTTCAGTGTGCCTGACCAAGGTCTTTTCAAGTTAACGCCTTTGCCCTAGCCAAGTTGTCAAACTTCACACTAAGCAAACACAAGGAGAGTGAGAGCAATGTGAAGGGCCTCCCTATAATGTCTCACTCCGCAATAACGTTTATGGGTGGTGTAAAAGCGTTGATACATAATAGGCGAAGGCAAACATATGTTCCTATAAAGCACCGTCTGTTCCCGCTTCATTGTGTTCCCCAGAGGAGGGTGCAGAGACACTTAAGTTAGACACAGGCAGCGAACATCTCCAGAGACCGGGGTAATGTTTATAAAGTGGTAACTGCTTGCCTAATGAAACATGCCTCTCCACTCTCCCTTTGAGCAGAGCTTAGAGGGAGATGTACACATACCAACACAATATCCTCTCAGGTCAGAAAATCTGGCATGTTTTTGCTGTGTATCCGTGGAGCTGTGGGGTTGGTGGACCTCAAAGGGCCCCACTGCGGCTCTCGGTGTAAATTAGTGTGAATGGTTAAATGTTGGGGTAACTTGTGCTGTCATTGATGAAGTGCACGTAGGAAAGCTGATGGTACCACAGCAGGTCTGGTGGATTTCTCAGGTCATTTAGGGCTAGGCGAAGCTGTGTGGGGAGTTGGGGCTTGGAAGGACAGGGAGTTGCAAACAATGGCAGTATTTTATCATCCTTTTGGCCTTAGTGGGACTGCAGGGTCCCAGGCTCTGCAGTGCTGTTGTTCTGCACCTTGTATCCTCTCCACCCCGGGGGTTCTTACAAGTTCTGTTTCACATCCACAACCTAAACTTTTTCTTTCTTTCCCTCTTCCTCTTGTTACTGGCTCTCTGAATTGCATTAGAAGTCCCAACATTGTCTCCAGCACCTTAACACATTTCAAGCAACTCCAAAGAGTTGGCTGCTCTTCGTAAGCAAACAAAATAGGAATCTATTTTCCACCTAGTAGCCTACTGTACACTTCATCTGCTCTCTAAGTTCCTCTCCAATCTTTCCTTTGCCTTGTTTTCTTTGCTTGCCAAATATTCCAACCCATTTCAGTGTTCTCCGATGAATGTGTTGGTTTTTTGCTTGCTTGAGTTGGACACATCCTCTGAGATGAGGGAATGACAATAAAGACTAATCCATTTCTGCGCTACAGATGGGAAAAAAAAGAGAAAGAGAAGAGGAAAATAGACTTATGTGGTGCCAAAGAGTCTATTTAATCGTAATTAAAAACCTTGAACCAGATCCAGGATGTATTTTATGCTCCTTCTCTCTGTTCCTTTCTTAATATTGTTATTAATCCGCAAAACCGTTAACCGAGTTAATTAAAAGCAATGACTTGAGCATCACTCTCTCAAGAGGGCGGTAGTGAATAATCACTCTGTCTCTTTCTTTAATAGGCTTCAGTGTCCTCCGCGCACATGGCTCTTCCCCAGCAATTACTGCTCCATGCACCACACACAAACACACACACACACACACACACACACACGCACACGCACACGCACACACACACACACACGCTCTCGTGCACGCATGCACGCATGCACACACACACACACACAAACACACACGCACTCATATAAATACATACACACATACACACACACACACACACACACACACACACACACACACACACACACACACCTGCCCCCCCCACTGTGCACTGCCCTCTATCTCTCCTCTGGTCTCTCCTCTGCTCATTGAAGGTGATCTCCAATATAAGCTTTATTTCTTTATTGACAGTTTGAAGTTGATGTTGCTTGTAACTATTGTCCCAAGAGTTCGCCTCTGGAAGGAAAACTCAAGGAGAAACACACTAAAAAATGTTGGCCTGTGGTATGGAATCTTGGAAAGCCTGGGAACATTCCATCACTCCGCCTTCATACTCCTTTTAAATGATGCATGTAGCTCCATTATGATGTGAGCTGGAGCTTATAAAATCTTCTTCATAGATGTATTTTATGCTTTAACTTTGGTTTAAAGCAACATTAAGAACATGTCTGTTGAGCTGTTGAGCTGTTGAGATACAATGTTGCTCAAATCAACAGCTTCTCTGCGTGCCATTTCCCCTGCCAACCATCCGTCTCAGTCATTCTCCCATACAGACGTCTCTGGGGGTTTCCTAAAGGCCCACATTAGTCATGTTGAAGTTTTTTAGCTGATATACAACATCCTGGTGCTGCACAATGTTATTGCACAATGATTCAAGTCCGAAAATGGCCATTTAGGTCAAAGTATGTGTATTTTGGGTGATACATTGTATTTTCTCAGCTCCTCCTAAAACGGTTACCCATGTGCCGTGACAAACAGTATGACATTTCCTACAGGTCAGACCTCTGAAGTGTGATGTGGCTAGCCTGTTTGTAAAGTTAAATATGTTTGCAGAGTCAAATATAACCCTTCTTCACCAGCTTTTTTGCGACTGAGTCAAACAACCTTTCGACACATTTAATTAAGAATTTCTCCTAACTATATCGGGCATAACTTCCGATTCCAAATTCCTCTGTGAATGACTAACATCACCACTCGGGGTTTCCATTCTTTTTAGTATTCCTTTTAAGTAAAGCCAGGAAGCAAAACTGTCTGGCGTGGGCCTTTAAGCCCTGTTGCGCATGAGCACAAGATTGTTTACCGTGTTGGTTTGCATCCAGGTATGGCCCACGCAGTGTAGCATGTGGGGCCAATCTATACAACACATGGAACAAACGAGGCGTCTGGAGATGAGTCTGGAATGTTCTCTAAATGTCTGTTTTGATTAATGAAACCTGTTCCGATGTATGAAGAAAACCAATTAATTGTTACCAATTATCTTTTAATTCAAAAAATCTAAAAAAGGAGGGACTGTTGAAGGACTATTGACAAAATGAATTGTTAAAACTAAAACATTCATTTTGTAGCATTGAATTTCAATGTTTTCAAAATCTTCCTTTTTTCAAAATATGACACATTCGACTTCATACTCCACTTAGCATTCTGGAGCTAAAATAGACCTGAAGACTTCAGCTAGGACTAGGTCCTGACTGAGCTGCCTCTATGTGTGTGTAGCAACAGAGAGTCTCTGTCTAGAGTAGACAGTGGTGTCTGGAATAAGGAGAGCCGCCCTCAGCCCTTGGTATCGATCCAACTGCGCACGCGCGCGTGTGTGTCTGTGTGTGTGTGTGTGTGTGTGTGTGTGTGTGTGTGTGTGTGTGTGTGTGTGTGTGTGTGTGTACGTGTGTTTGTGTGTGTGTGATCCAGTCACACTCTGACAGACCCATTTCTCCCTCTGTGTGATGTATTCTATGGCTCTCTCTTTATAATCAGCTGGAGAGCAAGCAGAGGCGGACCTTTAGCCTTGATCTGGTGTGTAATTGGACATTGGATTTGACACTCTGCCGAGTGGAACATTAGAAGCATCCTAATTAGGTGTGGTAGGGCTATTAAATGAAGATTTGCCCATGTTGTTAAGAAATATCACACAGATTGGAAATGTCAAGATGACATCAGGGTGTCATCGGCATCAAGGGAAAGAAAATCAAAGCTTTTATTGGTGAAGTTTCAAAACTTCCTGGAAAGCAATTGCAACCCCCCACTACTGTCCTCTCGTAGGGTCACTACAGTCTGCTCCACAAATAGATTGTGGTGAGACACCACTAGGACAGACATCGCCGCTGTCATCTTACAGTGGATTGACTCGTTTATGAATAAGCGCCGCAACATCGGATCCACTGTGAAAACAAAGGCATATTGTCTAAAATAAGCTATGGATTTTCAGCTGTGGCTAGCTGTCTCAGGCTTGACATTGGTGTTGACTCACATGGCTCCCTCATTATAATGAGAGGACATATGGGGGGTGGTAAAGAGCCCCTGGCCCTGCTCTCTTATGTAAACATCTCTCTCCATGCCCTGACATTTTGGCATCTCACAATTCAATCCACTCTGATACCCACAACCCTCCTTTCTCACTTCACAGGAAAACATCAAGTCAATGGCTCAAAATGACTCACAATCAGCCAAGTTACTGTATATGTTTAACACGGCTATCCTCTCGAAAACAGAATATGGGCAACAGCAGACATCAACAATCCTCCCAGCGAAAGATGATGAATAGGACGCCTCATGAAAAATGTATGCTGCAGCAAAACTGTGACCCTGCCTCTCCCCCAACACTCAGCTTGCCTCATTAGGGAGAGTTTAACATAGCAAAATGCACATCAACATTTTATAATGTTTCATAATGCTTTATAATACATTTCAAACAGTGAATGTACCATACATAACATTTAGTTGGGAAAAATAGCTGTGGTAGTTACAAAAGTTAATTTTCTTCCTACTGTAACTCTCTTTTCTGAGGTGCCATGGGTGATGATTGAGACATAGGGCTAGAAGACGAGGTAAACAGAGCACTGCTCACAGTAATTGACTGACTGTGGTGAGTCACCTATGGCGAGAATGGCTGGGACATAGGTCAGAGTTGACACCTCCCTCCTCCTCCCCTATTTTCAGTGACAAGCCTCTGCCAGTGGCTCTACAAAACAAGACAAATGGTTTTCCATCCCCATCGTTATCTCGGTTGCATCACTCCCTCTGTGTTTTCTGTTGTCATTCTGATGCTTGAGTAGTTTCCTATGTAATAGGACAGAGTTACTGTAATGGAAGTAATTAAGTTATTCTATCCTGACAGGCTTTGATTTGCCTTGACACCTGGTGGGAGGTAGAGTTAGTATTATATAAACAATTGCATTAACTCTTGAGACTGAGAGACTCTTGTGACAGAGGAATTCAGATTCAAAGACAGGGGGCCTGAAGGTACAAACAAAACAGCTGGTGTGATTAATTCACAAAGCCTTTCTCTGGTACTTGTAGACAGATGGTGACTCTACTGTTACCATCGCATTGTTTCTCAACAACTTATCATGTACTTAATCAGGTTCCTATCACAAATAAACCAATACCGCTAGAGAAAACCTCAGCTTTCAACATGACAACTCTTCTCAAACAAGAGTTGAGCAGAGTAGGAAAATGTGTGTGTGTTAGGGAGGGTGAGGGGGGGGGGGGGGGGGGGCGTAGCTCGGTGATATGACAAGATGGCTGAGCCTCTATCAAGCATGCGGCTCACGGTTTGGGTGTTCAAACCCAATTAGGCGGCAGAAGACTTGGAAATACAAACAGAAAACGGGCAGCGAAAGTGGTTGATCTAAAATGGAAGCTTAACAGCAGGAAGTCAACAAGTCCCTGTCACAGAGATGGCAGGGGCTGTCCTCCATCCAGAAATGTCCTTGTCACTCAGCTTGAAAACGCTTGTCATAAGAGAGCAGATCAGTATTTGAATGAGAGAAGTTACAGACTGCTACTGACACCAGCAGATAAGAGATAAAAGTAAATCAAATAATATATTTCAATGGGTTGTCTGTTTTGACACTGGAGACTGGGATACAATACAGCAGACTACAGCTGTTAGTTGAAGATAATGCAAAGTGTCATTGGAAATAAGAGTGATTCCTAAATCCGCCAAAGTAATAAGCATCAACTAAGGAACAGTGACAGTCAATTTGCAAAAACCTGTCATGCTTTCATGTTCAGGGCCTATTATAGGTGTAAGCGCTGTCATTATCCATAAACTTGACATTCATATTCACGTTCATTTAGAATGCAAGCGGAGTGGATTCACATTGGACTCTCTGTCACATTATCTATTAAGCTCAAGCACAGCCTTGGCTCTCTCCGGTGTCTCCACGCAGAGCGTTATTCAATCAAAGCCATCCCAGTGGCCATGTGACAGATGCTAACATGCACGAGTGGCCATAGGGAGACAACATCGCCTGACTCTTCATTTGCTATGGCTGGAGTTGCTCTCTCATAGGCTTTGTTTGGCATGTCAAAGTCCCACTTCATATTCCATGTCAAGGTTACGCTCGGCTGCTTGTTCCTTTTCAGTCTCTCCCACTTGCTTTCTCAAGTCAAAGCAGTATTCTGAAGTTAAAGGTAGGGGAAGTGTTAGTCTTTGTACTAGCCTATGTGTCAGTCACTTTCTATGAGTATGGCCTTGATACAAACTTGGGTAAAATGGTTGGTACAAGTCAGATTCAGGAAATAATACGCACAAAGGTAGTGGAGTCCTTTTGAAAAGCATATTCATATTTAATTTCATCACATGCAAATTAATAAAGTTGCATCACGCACCTCTGACATCTTCAGGGGACCCCAGGTTCTGTGTGAACAATAAAACTAATATTTAAAAAGGTTTCATCAAAATCTCCCTAGACAAATCCCATCGAGATCCTTTCCCCACCCCCACATGGCGCCCAAAGCAGCAACCTTCTAATAAGAGAGTGTTGACTTAGTGTGCTCACAGAGAATCATTTCTTATTAATATGCACTGGACGACTGGCACCCAGGATCAGGATAACAGGCGTTGTTTGCACAGCGATATGAGCCTTGCAAGATTTAATCAGGAAGGTAAACAATGGAAAAAGATTCAAAGATTTATAGTATTGTAGAATATTCAGTATATTACCCTGTACCTTAAAAGGCTCTCTCAGATTACCCTTCATCACTTAAGTTTCTCACCAGTGTGACGAAGGTCACAACAGAGTTCCTATGCACCATGTTTGATGTACCCTCCACTTCTACTGTATATTCCTTCAAGCCTGATAAAGACTACTGTATGGGCTCAGACATAACATGTTCCTTCTCTGTGTCTGTCTCTGAATCTCTTTATTTCTGAATCTCTCCCTTAGCTGCTTCCTCTCTCTCTCTCTCTCTCTCTCTCTCTCTCTCTCTCTCTCTCTCTCTCTCTCTCTCTCTCTCTCTTCTCTCTCTCTCTCTCTCTCTCTCTCTCTCTCTCTCTCTCTCTCTCTCTCTCTCTCCCTCTCTCTCTCTCTCTCTCTCTCTCTCTCTCTTTCTTCATCATACTGGTACCCACTCTGGCCTTTCAAATATCCCACTTCTCTCTGCAACTATCAAATACCAAAGAAGGCTTGACAACCTAGCTCTATACCCCTCCCATCACTGGATTAGGTGGGGAGGGAAGGGGAGGTTGAATTCAAGCCTCGTGAAATCAGTGACACTCCTCAGATAGACACTCATTACCATGACTGAATGGCATGATGGTCAGCACGCTTAGATCCCAGAGTTTAATCTCCAGAGAGTCTGAATGAGTGAGACGCTACAATCCCCAACCATTCAAAGAACATGAACAAATAGACTAATGCCAAAGGATTGTGTTTGTTTTCTAAGGTGCTTTCGTGTGACAATGCTCCGTGTGTTATTGTATCATCTTCACAGTTAGGAAGATGGGCCCTTCACTCTTTCACACTGAGAGGATGATACCTTAGGTGTCTTGCAAGTGTGGAACGGATGTGCGCATGATTGTTGTGATAATGTGATGTGATAATTGAGCTGTTACATAAAGCATCTATTTTTCACTCCTCCGTCTCCGTTCCGTGAGATCGACATGCAGTTAGCGAAATAACCCCCTCATCGCCTGAAGTAGACTGGAGTCATATTTTCTCTGAATAGTGTTAAGAGAAATACGATGACACACCTTTTCTGGAATCCATTAGGAGAAGAATGGTGCCTTTTCTGGCCTGTTGCCATTATGCCAAAGATGATCGAATGTTCACTGGAGATGATCGGACGGTTCATTGTAAGGCAATGTCACTCACGTCATAGCTCAGTTTAGACGGGTTGGAAATAATGTGTCATACAGTATCAATAAAACAGTCTCCCTAAATGACTATTCAGCACTGGCTATAGAGGGAGAGCCTTTAATCTGTTTCTCAGTTTGTTACATTTTGAAATCTAAATTCGCTTTATGCATGCAATTTCTCTCCCTAGTTGTAAAAGATGATGACCTAATCCAAAATGTTCTATAGGAGCAAAGCGTCATATCATGCTGTATTCTTAAATCCTCTATACCTGGCCCACATACTATCGCTGGCAGGAACAACCCCAAAGCCTGTATTTGAAGGAGGTCTCTGCCAGTGGCCTGGACCTTACACTGTATGTGTCAATAAGTGTTGTGTGTGTGGCTCCTGGTTAAACAGGCCAATTAATTAAACTGTCTTATCCATGCCACCTGTTCAGCCAGCTTGCTGGTAACCCTCTCAAAAAAAACAACGAGCTGGGGCCTTGCCCAAACTTGATAGGAAATATACACTCAGATCCAGGATTTGTGCTGTGAGAGAAAATGCACAAGGCGAACACTAGCTGGATTAAAGTTATGGTAACTGCGTTTCTCTTTGGCGAAAAATATTCTAAAGAGAGAATAAGGGGGTTCACTTCAACCCAGTGTATTATCAAGCTAATTTACTTTCAGATCTTAATTGGGTCTGAACTTCTCCATCTGCTGTGATGACCCCGTGATTTTATAAGATGATGTTGAATTGTGTAGGGCATCTGTTTTTACATTTCGCTGGAACCTTTCCTTTCTGCTTCAATATTTCTTGAATACCGTATTAAAATGGAGTCCTGACAATCCACCCCCCCCTCCCACACACCCACACAGACACCCACACAGACACACAGACACACACACACACACACATAATCACATTAACAATGTGACCTCTTTATTTTCTAAATGTATTTTTATTAAATCTTTATCCGTCTCTCCCCCCCCCCCCCACACACACACACAGACACACACACACATATTCTGGTGCCAGTTATAACTTGGTCTGCACCCGTTTCACATTGCAGCCCACACTGTGCTCCCAAGGGAGCAGAGAAATGTTTCAGATGGAGCCCCTAATTAGCAGGACAGAGGTCACTGAGAATCTACTCCAAATGTTCTCATGGCCAGGCTGCCCTACCTGTACCACACACACCACATCACTCTCACTCTCTCACTCTCTCAGCACACACACAAGCACACACACCTGCATCTGCACACACACACACGCACGCACGCACGCACGCACGCACGTACGCACACACACACACTGCCAATGGAAACTTTTTATTTAATACTTTCAAAATCCCAAAGTACGAAGTAAAGGAAAAATCATACCCACTTCATTGGTGGCTTGACTGTGAATACAATTTTACAAGGTTATATTGTGGATGCCTTATCACTATTTCTACGTTCATCTGCAGTGGGTGTCCTTCATATGTTTTATGGTACTGCACTTTCCAGTCATTTCATCTATAGTTAAATCTCGCCACCTCAGGATTCAACCTTGTTGTTGAGTTCCTTAGACTCGCTGCTGGCGTGGAGAAGGCATTGAGCCGAGGCGAGAGAAAAATCTGACATCCCATTGAAATACCTTCCGTTTCTGTGGACCTCTGAATAACATACCGCAGAATGATGGTATGTCATTCAAAGTCGGACCAATGAAATGACTTTGACAATGACAGCCTTTCCTGTGCCAGGGTTTGTCTGAGCTTTGATTATTTTTGTCGTGGTTATATTAATGGAGATAATCGCATTATATAACATTATATAATTTCCCACTGAACGTACAGCCAGTCCAAATGAAATGAGTCAGTGTCGTGTTGTGTCAGGACCTTCTACACACGCTCTTGTTCTTTGATCCTTTTGTGGTACATATGAGAAGTGGTTAGTTATTAAACCAATAAGATTATCAGCATGTTCTAGACACTCACACACACACGTGTAGAATAAGTGAAACAGACGTCAAGTTGTTGCAAACAGTAGCACCGCAATTCCAGTTGCTCCAACCGAGTGTTGAACTTATGACCTCTGACTTGCCAACACACATGACCGTCTCCTCAAATACACAATACTAACCAGCTACACTATCGAAAAGCTAGCTATTTGACAGAGAGGGTGAGGGTATTTGAACTTGAGGAGTGAGTTTACCATCTCAACTCAGTTACACTCACCCCTCTAAATGACACCACAGCAAGCCCAGCCGTTACCATCTCAACTCTGTGACATAAGCATGATGCTTTTCTCTAATGAACACGCCCCCTCTCCTCCCTCTGCCTTCTCTCCTCTCTAGGTACGAGCCAGTGCCATCGCCCAGGACGCAGACCAGAACTACGACTACGCCTCCAACAGTGTCATCCTCCACCTGGACGCTGGAGACGAGGCCTACATTAAACTGGACGGGGGCAAGGCCCATGGGGGCAACAACAACAAGTACAGCACCTTCTCTGGGTTCATCCTCTACGCCGACTGAAAGAAGAGGGCGGTCCAGAGACAGAGACAGAGAGAGAGAGAGAGAGAGAGAGAGAGAGAGAGAGAGAGAAATAGTTGTAATGTGGGAAGAGGGGGTAAAAAGCCAGAATGCTTTCTAGTTTCCTGATTCTCTCCATCATCACACCTCTGCTTACACACATCAGCCCGAAATAAAGGTAAAGTCAGCTCTGTCTATCTGTGAGTGTGGGAGATTACACACAATGGGGATGGGAGTGAGGGTGAAGTGAGGGGAGTGAGAATGAAGTGAGGAGAGTGGTGCTTCACACTCCTCATCCGAATTCCAACCTGTCAAATGCTACTTGCTTTCAGAGCAATTCTCCTCTCCAAACTGCTCTATCGTACACAAACAAAACAACCATCAAGTGGATCTGGCCTCTTCTCTACTCAACTGTGGAAATGGTCAGCCGTTCTGTCAATGGATTCAGTTGACGGAAATTCTCCTTATTGTTGTTGTGTGCTTTTCCTTAGAATATCAATATTTTACTTTTGTCAAGATACATATTATATCTGCACAAAAAAGAGAGATAAAAGAGATACTTGTCCCTTGTGAGAACAACCTGTTTTGGAGAGAATGGATTTGTGAGATGTTGATTGTGATGCAAGTGAGCAATGGAAAAGTCAGATTAAAAGTCCTTTCATCCAGAAAATGGCAGGTGTTATGGTGATATCAATCTCTAGTGATGTTTTGCATTTGACTCAGTGCTGCCCGATCATCACATGTTGCTGTTTCTTCTTGTGTGATGTCAGCTGTGGCCGCATGGGCTGAATGTTGTTCAGACAGAGCACAGTCCTCACAGAGAACAATAGATCACGACCCTGCCCTCTACTCTCTAATGTATTTAAAGAGAAAACATCACATCTAGTCTACAGTATATCCCATCGCCTTCCCTTCTCCTCTCTCCATTCTTTCCCTATTTGTCCACACAGGTAGTGCTGTGTGGGTTGAAAATAGACTGTATGTATATTAGATGTTCTAGTTTGTATGTAGATATCCTTGGCACTACCAGTCTTTAAATGAAAATAAACTGCAACATATTCAGATTCTGAGGTATTTATGAAAAACAGTGTACGCTACTTCAGCTCCTATCTCTAGCATTCTGGTGTAGTGAAATGTATCATCTAAAACACAGAGAGAGAGAGAGAGAGACAGAGACAGAGAGAGAGAGAGAGAGAGAGAGAGAGAGAGAAGGAAAGATTTTTTTATGGTACAGTTACAGTATGGGAGGCACATTTTCTGTTTAATTCATTCATTAGCTGAATTTTCACTGACACTCACTGGCAGTATGGTAATATTTACTCAACATGGCGGTCTGACAGCTTGCTTGAGAACGAAATTGACTGGGTGACTGACTTGGCTTGTTATCTGTATGGGTGCGTGGTGTGTGTGTGTGTGTGTGTGTGTGTGTGTGTGTGTGTGTGTGTGTGTGTGTGTGTGTGTGTGTGTGTGTATCTGTAAGAGTTTGCATTTGAGCATGTGCCGTGCCATTGCTCCATTGTTGTTTTCAGTTATTCTGTGCTACAGCCAATGACAGATATTTTACTCAGCCAATGAGATTGCATTATGTAGGGAGGGGAGCCTCTATAGAGATGATGAGAACCGCAAACAGCTTGTAAATGAAATCTATGCTATGTTTGTCTATCTTATTTTATCTTTTGGAATTGTTGAATACATTTAAATAATAAATGGGATTTTTGGAGTCACTTGTCTCATGAGAATAATTCAAACTGAAAAAACACTACAATTGGCCGTAAAAGGCAACATGATCATATCATCAATGCCTTCCTCTCGTTTTTTCTCTCAAATCAGTTGAACCAGAAAAGCTGATAAGGATCAAGGAGAGGACGGTGTGAGTGTGTTTACTCTATCTCTCCACCTTGTCTCCCCCACCCCAGTGTCTTCCTGCAGAGCGGCCATGGATCTGGAAAGGTGGGCTCCGAGATAAAGACCCTCTCGCTCCAGCAAAGTCCAACAGCAGAGCAGAGCAGAGCAGAGCAGAGGAATAAATCAGTGAAATATAATGGCCATTTAAAACGCCGTCTCCCTCAATCGATCGGAGCATTTATTCAGAGATACTCATCAACAGAGGAGCGATTTATCTAGGATAGAAGGAGAAAGAGAGGAAAGGAGAGGAGAGAAGAGGAGAGGAGGGAAACACTCAGGGAGATAGAAGAGGAGTGGAAGGCGGTGTGACAGAGATAGATGGAGAGGAGAGAGAGAGAATGAGAGACAGAGAAATAGAAAGGGAGGGGGGGATGTGAGAGACATACAAGGTGGGAGAGAGGATAGGAGAGATAAAAGAGGACAGACAGAGGGAGGTTGGTGGGACTAATATAGATTGAGGATGAGGATGGGGTGGGGGGGGGGGGAAGTGGATTGTTTTCAGGGGGCAAAGTGAGCTGTCAGGGGTGTGTGAGGGTGTCAGGAGGGATTAGCTAGTTTACAGCTAGAGGAAGGAGTTGAAGAACGGCTGGGATTGGACAAGTGTCCTCAGACCAGGAAGGAATGGGATGTGACACTAGCAGCAGTGTTGGACAGTCCTGCTCGGCTTTACAAGGAACCAATCTCTGCTCATCTTAAGCATTCGAATCTCGCCCCTCAAGTTCAAGTTGAGTTCATATGAAACCACATAATAAACAAACATAACCATGGATGGAAAAGGGAACTAGTACCTTTCAAAATCATCCTGTAATTACACTCTACTCTCTGTACCCGTCACCCTCACCAGCCTTCAACCTGTATCTGACCAACACAAAGGTTAGGAGAACAGATAACTGTTACTGTATGGGATGCCATCCCCCTAGCCCGGCCTCCAGCCCAGTCACCCAGTCACCTCGTCACCCTGGCTCTGTCTGTTCTTGCCTCGCTGCGTGATTCCCTTTGTCACTTTGGGCCACAGCCGAGCAAGAAGCCTTTTCCAGTTTTCCCTGAGCGGGCTGAAGCCGCCAACACAGGTGTACTCTCCAGTCACTTCCCCCCCCCGCACGGCCAGTGAGGCAGAGTGACGGGGAAAGACAACAGCAGCCATTAACAGACTTCATGTTGTGGGTTGTGACCCCGCCATGTTGTTCTATGTTCTACTTGCTCAGCCCTAATGTTCAGATAGAAAAAAACTCCAGAATACCTCTAACCTTCACGGATTGGTCTTCTATTTCATCCTTTTCCATGCCTCTCCTTACTTCCCCCACGTCTCCTCTCTCCTTCCTCGCGGTAAATCCATGTACTATCATAGCGTATAATGGCCCTTTCTCGCTGCAGGCTCAGATGGTGTAGATCATAGAAGGTCAGGATGCAGTATACTGACACACTACGGTATTCTCACATGATGTGGTGCTGTGTCTCCAGAGGACCTAGTGAACACAGAGATAAAAAGACACAAACAAACATCCGGTATGCCTTTTTCCCCCTCACCAGGCTGAGGACACCTGTGACCTTTCAAAGCGCTCTCTTCGTGCTTTCAACAAGCCTCGGAGAAGGAGGAGAAAAAAAAACAATTAGATGGAAAGAGCTGATTTACACAGAGATCAAACTGTTATATACTGAGAATGTCATCACACGGATGTCTGAGTAGAGGAGTTGATGAGTACATGTTTGAAAAATGTCATATGTTATTTACATAATGGAGCTGCATAGAATACAATGAAATCGACTAGACTAGACTAGAAAATAATAGAACAGAATAGAATAGACTAGAAAATAATAGTAATAATAAATAATACAGTGGAGAGGTGAATATGCTCAGAGCCAGAGGACAATACACACAAATTAATTATCCTTACCCAATGTACAAATAGTGGCATACTGTTAGTAGAAGCAACAACAAATCTACATGACAACTATTTTCCATGCAAAATGGAGACGCAGTTCTATTATAAAAGTTCTGTGTAAACGAACTTGCCAATAATATAGTCACAGGAACAACACATTTGTTTTCTGTGTTCATTTATTTTCTGTGTTCATCTCCATCTGTTTCCCCATTACTGACACAAACAGACTCTCTTGCATAATTTTCATAATAACTTAATCTGCCAGTTCTGACTAATGCCCCAAAATATCCCACTTTATGTCCTCCTCCTACATGCCTGATCTGCTCGCTGGGTGGCTGTGTAGTCATGCATGCCCACCTGTGTGCTCTGTGTGGCGGGGCAGTCCGGGAGCGAGAGAGGGAGAGAGCCGTGAGGGGTCTGGAGCAGGCCTGAGCAGGGGACAGATGGACTGATCTGTGATGAACACATACTGTACAGATACGTGTCACTGTGAAACCCACTATTCATAGCACTGGGAGGCATTCATCCTGCACACACACAAACACACTTCTGACAAGAGGCGCTTGACAAAAAAAAAAATACAGATTCGGAAAAAAAGGGTCAATGATATTTGGATACTGCATAAGGCAATGACTACGTACATAGATACAATTGTATTCATAATACAGTACAAACACATTTGGAACATGACAACATTCATCTGATTGGGCCATTTTGACCACAGTGAAATCATTCTAATCACAAGTAGCTACATTGCACTGCAACCGGGAATGCAGCTTCTATACAGATTATTTTTTCATGGAAAGCATGTGTACACTGGAAGTATGCATACACACATACACATGTACAGGCACACACGCCACCATGCAAAAGGACGCACAATGTGTAAACACGAGGGCTTGTTTTTGTAATCTGAGAGGTCCCTTCGACACCCCCAGGCCCACACACATAGGTATACATAGGCATACTTAGGCACACACACATACAAACACACACACACACACACACACACACAGACACACACACACACACACACACACACACACACAGACACACACACACACACACACACACACACACACACACACACACACACACACACACACACCTGCTTGCTCTCACACTTCCCTAAGCTCCAGGTACGGTAACGGCAACGGCAACGGCCCATGCACCGTGGCTGAGATTAATTATGTGACATGTTTTTCGGGAACATGGAGTAGGAGAGAGGAACCCCAGATGAATTATGCAACATGTTTTTCAAGAACGTGGAGGACAAGGAGAGAGGAACCCCAGGTGGCCTAAACCTATGCCAACACAGAGAGGTTTGGGGGGTCTGGCACCAGAGGTACCCTCTCTACCATACATTCTGAGAGCCCAGGGCCCAGGAAACATACTCATAGGGAACCTATTCAGTGGGTTAAGACCAAACATTAGGATCTGTCCTGACTGTGAAGCTGCTGATTAAGAGACTAAATGACTGTTCCTGTCATTGATGTCTACCCACAGACGCTCAGAAGACACGTAGCAGGGTGAACAATAAATGATCAGGATGACATCTCATAGGCTCAACTCATTACCCTGGTGATTCAGGGAGAATAAGACAAAGCTTCCCCTGAAGCAGAGGAGGCAATGAGCCCATGCAAGGTGAAGGAGGGCGATGAGAGAGAGAGAGAGCGAGAGAGAGAGAGGAGAGTGGGGAGAGAGATGCCTTGAGAGACTGGTGATTAAAGAGCCCCCCCCCCCCCCCCCTCTCCCTTCACAGCAGACTTGGATATGTTGAGAGGACGCTAAAGGAGTCTTTGTCTCCAAGGTGGGACATGCTCACACGCACGCACACACACACACACACACACACACACACACACACACACACACACACACACACACACACACACACACACACACTTAAGGGAATGGGTCTGCAGTGAAATTCAGAGCCATCTGCCAAATTAGGCCATGTGCCATTAGTCCACAATTTTGCCATTCTGTTCAATTTTCAATAAAAGGCTTGAAGCTTGTACACTATCGCACACACAGACACACACTTTGGATGATGATACACATGTGCACACATTCATACATAGATGCATTTACATGCAGGCAGAAGAAGCACACACACATCAATGTGGGTAATGTAATTATAATGGTGTACTGTCAATGAATAACTACACTTAACACAGTACTAAAGACAGCATGAAAACATCTGACAACTTGGGAAAACTGCACACAGGGGAGCATGCACCACACATAAACACACACACACACACACACACACACACACACACACACACACACACACACACACACACACACACATACACGCACACACACACACATTAAGCCCATAATCTGGTGCCAATCAGTGGAACCATGTTTACCAGCGCCAACTCCATCCCATCTCAAAGGTCAGAGGCACACAGAACAGTGAGGGTGTGGGGGGATGGATGCACCCGTCTGAAAATGTCAGGGTGTCACCGGTTGCCATGACAGCCAGCCAAGTTTGGCAGAGTCTCACTGTCACTGTTAAAGGCCAGATTATCTACTGTAGCTAATTGAGCAGTGGCCATGCTAAAAATGGACAATGAGCTGTATGGGATCTGTATCTGTCAAGCCCTGAACAATGTAGAGCTAATAATCAAGGATGAACAAAACATCCGCTAATATTTGCTTATAAATTCAGTGGATATAACAGAATATCACTGAGAGAAAGTAAGTCTAGAATTTTTTTTTTTTTTTTTTAAATGAACAAAGCAGAGCTTGAAATGTGAACAAGGGTTCTGTGGCACATTGTGCAAACATCACAAGAATGCCTTTGCAAGTACAGTACACAGTTAAGAGGAGTACACACACACGCACACACACACACACACACACACACACACACACACATACATAGACACAGAAACAAACACGCATACGGAGACAAAAACACGTACACTTTGGTGAACAAAAATGAAAAAGGTTGTCCTGGGGCTTTCTGAAAAATGGGCCATCTCTAGAGAGAGTAACGGGAAAAAGAATGAGAGCGAGCGAGCGAGAGAGAGAGAGAGAGAGAGAGAGAGAGAGAGAGAGAGAGAGAGAGAGAGAGAGAGAGAGAGAGAGAGATTGAACATTAGCACTGGTCTGAGGCTACGGGGCCGTTCCTCCTATCCACAGTGCCCTGAGATCATCCCCATTGCATGGGTCATCATTACAGAGAGAGGGGCCATGTTTCTCAGGGCTGTGGGTCCTACTGCGCAGAGTGCTGGGATCACACAGAGGTAATGAATCCTCATTACACAGAGAGAGCAGCCAAGCCTCTCCCTGCTACAGTACAGGAGCTGACCTGGCCCTAATCAATCAGCACTAGCTGACCTCATACATTACACTCATTCACATACAATATATAGATATATTATATGAGGATGGGGTAGTGGTATGAATTACAATGAGCCCGTCCTCATAATATATCTATATACTGTATGTGAATGAGTGTAATGTATGAGGTCAGCTAGTTGCCTCCACCAGCCTCCCCCTGGGGGCCAGAGCAATGTGCAAAGAGTGTGAAAGTCGGTTGTTGAAGAGGTGGCTAGAACAATGCTCACAACAAAACACAACCGTCGTCAAAGCAGAGGAGGGGCAGGACTGTCATTCCAGGCCATTTGTACTGGTGTAGTCTGTTACAACCACATGCTACGGTATATTGTTTGCGTGAACTGTATTAAAGGGTGCATAACCTCGTCCCCAGGCTATTGCTATTATTAAAATCAACTCAAACCTGGCCTCAGTTGAAGTGAATTTATTGAGTAATTTGTTCTTATTTTTTGTCAGCGAATCGCATAGCTGTGAGGCGTAGCTCCGAATCAGAAACCAGCACTGGGGAGAAGTGCTGTGGGAGGTGATTGATGCAAAGGAAAGCTAATGGCAATGCGCCATTCATTTTTTCACGCTTTTTCTATTGGCTTAATGAAGGCCAAGTTTGATGTGTTGGTCCTCCAGACCTTTCGCACATTCGGGTGAAAGTGTCTGGGAACGAGACTAATGGGTGCACTACAACAGTTGATCAGCACTTTGTTGTCCTTGATGGTTTGATGAAGCATGTTTGCAGGCATATCAGACAGGTTTTGTGAATGTTGACTTTCTCCTCTATCTACTGCAGTGCTGTGATTATCTGGCAGCAGAGTTCACCCTAAAAGAGGTAGAAAGCACATCTTCTACCCCATGGACGTGCACTGTTTGCACATTACATGATTCAAATTAACACAAACACAACCAATTATGAGTACTTGTTTGTACTTGTTTTCCTCGAGTGGCAAAGACAAATGCTGAATGATTCCATGATTCCTCTCTTATCCGTGTGCTGCCACTCTTTGTGCTAATGGCGGTCATTGTCAGTGTGGAGGGGGCCTTTCATAAACCCTGTTATTATGAAAACACACACACACACACACACACACACACACACACACACACACACACACACACACACACACACACACACAACAAGTAAACACATGAGTGATGCCCTGACATCCAGACATAATCCTGACACAGTCCTGATTCTGCACGCTCCGACAACAAACTTACAGAACACAGCGTACACAATCTCCTGATTGGGAAAGGCCAGGGGTTGACTTTGACAAACACAGCTCGCCTAGTCTCTCCCCTACCTCCCCCCCCCACCCCATCTCTCTCTCTCACTGTCTCACACACCTGATCATACCGTCAGGGTGTGACTTGGGGAGAGACACCAGGGTAAGTGTTGACTCAACACCTCCTTTCAGTCTCGAGAAAAAACAAGGACAGTTGTTTGTGTGTGTGTGTGTGTGTGTGTGTGTGTGTATGTGTGTGTGTGTGTGTGTGTGTGTGCGCGTGTGCGCGTGCGTGCGTGTGCGTGCATGCATGCATGTGTGTGTGTGCTTGCATGTGTCTGTGCGTATGTATGTGTCTGTGTGTGAGTTTCATTGGGGGAGATAAATGTCTTGTACTTTGATGAGACCATAAGAGAAGAGGGGATGAAGAGCTCAGTGAACGGTCTGGAGAGAATACAGCGCTCCCTTTTTGTTGAAATTGATGGACACTCAGACTTTGAGGGAGACCTTCTGGGAATGAAAATGAAAAGGTAGAGAGTGTTGGTGTCTTGTTCTCAAGGGAGAATATTGTCCAGTAGTCCACCAGAGGCTCTCCCTCCGTCTACCAGCCTGTGAGCCGGTCCAGAACACTGGCTTTATCCCTGTTCAAAATCTTCCTTCCTACTCTGTGACTCTTCTGTGGAGCCACAGGGGAACAGCGAGGCCGAGAACGTGCCTCCAAGAGCAAATTATGTACATTTAAATGAACTGTTTCCTTAAGTCTTCTCAGCGCAGGGAGGGAGCTCAGACAAAATGGGGCTGGAACATTCTCAGAGGAGGGAAGCAGAGGAGTGGAGGGAGGGAGATGGGGGAGGGGGGGGGGGTGCACTGTGCAGCCACGGGTAGGAGTGTAAAACTTGAGTGGACCCCAGGCCCTCGGTAAGACTTAATGGCTCTCCCGTCTTCCTCCTCTTCTTCTCCTCTTGCCGCATTAGAGCCATATTTCCACTCTGAGAGACTTTCCTTCTCTTTATATATTTATTTATTCAATGTTTTATTCTTGCCCACATCCACTGAGTTAACCAGCCCACTGACTTCACAAGAGATGGAGATAGGGGCTGGCTTGAAGAGACACCTACAGTACTATAGCTGTTCTCTCTGTGCCTGGCAAGTCATGGCAGGTGCTCAGAATCTGCATCTGTTCTCCCCAAGACACCTGTGGCTCCATTTTAGTTCAGAGAAAGCATGATGCTGGTTCCTTTGTTGGTCAGCCTGTTCCATTATTGAAATGTTATTAATATTATCTAGGCCTCCACAGCTGCCTATTATGTAACATTGTGAAGTCGTCATCACCGACGTACAATAATGATGAATACCTCATTTACTGATCTCAAATACAGCTCACACCTTCCTCATGTGCACAGTGACCGTACACTCACAACTCACTAGAGGAAAATATCACCTCACGATATGTGGTGTTTAATCTTCTCAGATCAATTGTGACGCAAAACGTTTGTAGCTGTCTATCACCCATTCAACACTCAAGGTCAGACTCTTCAAGCCTGCTTGGGTCTTCCCCAGTGTCCTCTATACCAGCTACATAGAAGCATTTCTGTCCATCCAATGAGCTGGAGTCAGCCAAAAGGTGATTTGCTGTTAGTTATTCAATTATTTCACCAGACTGGGCGAGGTCCCGAGGGCTGGCGGAGGGGGGAGGGGAGGGAAGGGGGGGCGGGGGGGTTCAGTTCTGCTAAAGTGGAGGTCTCTGTGGGAAGAGAGGGGATGGAGGGTGAGGTCTCACTATAGCATCAGGCGCATTTTCCGCCCTAATAAGCCAGAATTAGTTCAGATTTAGCCAATTAGAAAAACTAGAGCCAGTTGCCATATGATCTGTTTAATTGCCACCAACCTGTTTCCTCTCCCCCCAGCGTTGTTTCCTGTGTTACTGTAGAGGTGTGTGTGTGTTTGTGCGTGAATGCCTGCGCGCATGTGCGTGTGCGTGTGCGTGTGCGTGTGCGTGTGCGTGTGTGTGTGTGAGACGTGTACTTGTGTGGTAATTGATATCCTATAGTATTCCTTAGTGGTCTCTGTTCTCTCAACAACTTTTAGTTAATCTAATATGAACATGCATCTGTGTCCCAGGGCATACCCTCAATGAAATATATACTAGGCCTGCCAGTAGACAAATCTATTCTCTGGGTTGAGGAAAAATACTGTCTATGAAGCAATATCTTATTTGCAGACCGAGACCAAACCCTCACAGGGACCAATTGAAACAAGCCTGTTCCCTCGTTTTGCTGTGTGTGCCAATTATGGGGGTCAAAAAGACTGATGATGAAACAGGGGGAGTTATAATATTATGTTATTACAGAAGTTATTGTTTGGGCCCTCTCTCTCTCTCTCTCTCTCTCTCTCTCTCTCTCTCTCTCTCTCTCTCTCTCTCTCTCTCTCTCTCTTTGGTTGTCTGCCTCTGGATCACATGACTGTGTTTGTGCTGTAGGTAGTTCTTGTGCAACTGTGGATGGATGTACAGAAAGGGATCTCCTCCTCCTCCTCCATTCTCCAGCGATGTCCTCCCTCCATCCTCCATCCTCCATCCTCCATCCTCCATCCTCCATCCTCTTCTTCAGCTGGGATGACACATGTTATGTTCCCCTTGTTGTTGTGAAGATGACATATATAGATGAGCATCAAGCCATGTCTCGGGGGATGACATGCTGTATTGCCTCAAGTTGTTTCTTCCATGGCTGCTCAATTAACTCCAAATCCATTAGCCGGGAGACACTCTGCCTCGGTGCAAATTCAAATCAGCCATCACATTAAAGCTCCTTCATATTTATCACCTTCTCTTAACCTTGTCATCTCTTCATGTGAGTGTGAGTGTGAGTGTGAGTGCTTCTCTCCCTCCCCGTCCTTCAGAGAGGGCTTGCTCTACTCCAGCACACAGGATATTTCATCAATTTTATTTGATAAAACCAACAGTGCAGTGGTGCTCCAGATATAGCTATCCTTGTTGCACGATCAGAACGTGTAGTGGCCAATATTGAGTACAGTAGTTGAGTTATGCCCCTGGTAATATAGTCCCACATTCACTCCCCTTGTGATGATTTCTCAATATGACGAGATCGCTCAACCATGTAGAATATAAAGCAACTCAATCGTCTTCATACCAAAAAGCACACATTAAATCATTTAGTGCCGCCCCAGTCCACCCCCTCCCTCTCATTTACCTAATTAGTCTTTAAATGAGGTTTCTGCTGGTTTGTAATGTTGTCTCATTTCAAGAAAGTCCAAGGGGATTCCACTGTAGGAACAAAGGGCTTATAGCACTGCAGCCTTGAAAGCCACAACAGCTAGCTGGACCAGGGCACATTTCATAGGCCCATGCACCATGACCATCCTCTGGGGGAGGGGGCCAGGGAGGGGGCAGGGAAACACACAGGAATGAATATGAACACACACACACACACACACTCACGCACACACACACACACACACACACACACACACACACACACACACACACACACACACAGTACACACCGTACACGGACACACACACCTCAGGTCCTGAGTGTGTGGGGAGCCTCTCACAGGCTCAGCCTCTCCAGAGAAGGACATGCCCCCCCCAGGTGATAATTATGGTTGGAGTTCAGTGACCTTGCCGGGGTCCAGCCAGGAGAGGAGGAGAGGGCTTGGCTCAGACTATCCTTATTATCTACAGATAGCTATGATGGAGGTTTCAGAATGACACACAAATAAAACAAACACACAAAGATAAAAAGGATACAATTCTACAATTGTGATCTTTGAACATTAGTTGAACAACTTTTCAAAATTGGCAACATTAGCCATGGCCTACAGTATATTAAATATATTTGTATATATCGGAAACACACTGAAGTCATTTAGGTTAAGTATCTCTCTCAACGGGGATTACATCTTTTGATACACCCCAACAGTCTCAACAAGGGTGAGCATGAGACTGTAAAATGTGTTCACAGATTAACCACAACCCTATATACATAGTGGAATGTGACTTTGGTGTGACCAAGCAGCACTCAGCCACTTTGCCAGCAGCAACCACCAGCGCCTGTGCACATGTGTGTTCCAAATACCACCAAAGTCCCCTTGAGTAATGATTTGGGCATCTACCCACACATCCATGGTTGTAGGGTGCTGTGGGCTGCTGTGGGGAGTGACAGCAGCCTACTGCCAAGGGGACCTGTTTATGAGCACAGTCCTTGATCCTGATTGACTTTCATGTTTCATACTCATGCTCAAGTCTCTGATCAAATGTGCCACACGTTAGACACTAGCCTGGGCTCTGGCAGACAAGGGTGACTCACTGATCCCTCCCGCAGATCAGTGAGTCACCCTTGTCTTTACCACACACACCATTGAATGTTTGTCTAGTGTTGCTCTGCAGATGTCCCACCCTCTGCGGGCAGATAATTACAGTGTTAGAGGGGGGGGGGGGGGGGGGGGGGCAGGGTGGGAACAACACAATGATTCATCATCACAGTTCTCAGCCCACTCCACCATGCCCCACGCCTGCCTGCCTCAACCCCCTGCATTCAGCTTGGCAGTATGCCCAAGAGTGACAAGGTGACACTGCCTGTTCCCATGTGCTGCCACACCACTCCACTCCACACCATTCACTCTGCCACACCACTCCACTCCACACCATTCACTCTGCCACACCACTCCACTCAACACCATTCACTCTGCCACACCACCTCCAGTTCACAATGAAGTGCCAGCCACTAAAAGGCAACATGGTGTGGACAGCAGGCTACCAAGAGGCAGTCATCCTATGACTCCTTTGGTGTTATTGGGACCATCTCGCTGGTTCACTCTGGCAGTCCAATAGAGAAACCCACAGTAATGAGCTAGTTTAGGAGGAGTCACAGTAATGAGCTAGTTTAGTAGGAGTCACAGTAATGAGCTAGTTTAGTAGGAGTCACAATAATCAGCTTGTTTAGTAAGACTGACTAGTCTCTGGTCCCAGGCAAGAAGGAGGTTTGCCAGTTTAGTCAGTGTTTTAATGAGTGTTTTACTCCAGAAGTAAACATGATTTATGGATAAAAATGCTGATGAGATGAATAACTGATAAAGAGCATATGGGATGGTCCCTTGGGCTTAAAGCGTAGCACACAAACACAGTCCAGCCTCCAGCCTGCTGTACAAATGCTGTCTAAACCACGACCGTCTGAATGAATTAAAGTTCTAGAGGGTATGTGCATACCAGTCCATTCAATGCTGTTACACTGTGTAGTCTACTGAAGCAGTCCTTGAAGCAAGATATTAAATCACTTATGCATTAGAAATTAACAAGTGAGAATGATAAAGACATCGTCATTATCTCTCTCTGGTTAAGTGTGCTGAACAGAAGCTACATCCACAGAAGGGGTTATCTGGATTTCATTTCCCCCAAATGTAACTTCCTCTATCCTCATGGGTATTATTTTTAAACAATGGGCGGTTATATAATACAAAGACAATGACCGTTTTCAGCTCACAGTACGCAAATATTCTGGGGTGTCTTCTAATCCACTCCATTGAATTTTTACTCTGGGTACAAGACATACACATTACACACACTGACAGAGTGAGATGAGCAAAATACACATGTTGAAGGATGTTGTGAGTCTTAGACACAACGTACTACTTACTGGAGGAAAGAAATTAGGTAATGAGGACAAATTAATAAGTAAACAAAAAATGGCATTGTTCTACGCACTGTATGAAACTGGGCTTTGTTGTTTGTTCAATTTGGGGCAAAGCTGTGGTGAAAAGAGTTTACCTCAGTTTGTCTAACAGCATAGCAATAGGCTGATACTTACTCTCTTGTCTCACACTGACAAACTCTGCTCATGTGGTTTAACCAAGAAGACTGATTCAAGGACTCGTCACTAGTCACACAGAGCCATGAACAGCCACAAAGGTACAGGAGCCAAAGCCTTTTTAAACTAACACATAGCTGTGCTGCCATAAAGGCGCCAGCAGTGTTTGTGTGCGCAGGAGGGGGGGAGAGTAGGACAACAAAGTTGTACAGACAAACAACAAGACTCTGTTGAAGGATTTGTTACTCTAAAGGCTGTATTTGATTCAAACTTAAGGAAAAGAAAGAGTCTATTTGCATTTGACAACCCCAAGGTGATGGAGGATTTCATTTAAAACTTGCACACATTATAAAATATGATAAGTTGACGGGGAAAACAATACAGTGGAGAGCACTGACATCAGGAGTCCATGTGCAATGGCACATAAGACAATAAGACAATTAAGACAATGGCACATAAGACAATGGCACATAAGACAAACACTTCTGGCCATGCTCAGTGAGAATACCAAATGACCAGAATGAGATAAATCAGTTTGAGACAGAAGTATCATCATGTGTGGCCATCATATTTGGCTATTTGACTGACATGTAAACATACAGTACCACTAAAAAGAAACCTCTCTAAGGGAGAAACGCCCCACAGATCTGGCTATATAATCAACTCATACAACACGTGCCCACACACACGTGCCCACACACATACGCACACGACATGCACACGGACACACAGACGCACACACAGACGCACACACACACACACACACACACACACACACACACACACACACACACACACACACACACACACACACACACACACACACACACATACACAGCATGCACACCGGACGGCAGGTGTTGTCACAGCTCGCCAGCGGGAGACATTCACACCTCCAAACACATCTGGAGGGAGGTGTGCTCGCGCCCAATGACTTTGCCCAAAAGGAGAGCAGTTGATAACTCTGTTTTCATCATTAGGTGTTCACAGGAATCATAAACTCTGCATGGGAGAATCTGCATGTCTTCCTCTCCTCCTCTGACTCCCTTGCTCTCTCCCAATCTTCCCTTTCTCTATGTGCTCTCTCTCCGTCTGTTCAAACTAGCTCTGTGTCACGACACAGCGGGGATACCCGGTGACTTGGTAATTACTAGGATGTCATCGAGAGTGCCATGCAGTGACAAACATAGGTCTGTAATCTCTGCAGGCATTAGGGTTACCAACAAGCCCTCCAAATCTCACGATCAGCTGCATATCCCGCCGTGTAGGATGTGTGTGTGTTGGAGAGTGCATTAACATTAAATAACACTCATTTACATCTTGTGATTGGGTATTAATACATTGGGTATTGGTTTGTTACTCATCCATAGAACAACTTGATGGTGAGTTTCTTCTTCCTCGGAGTAGAAGTAACAAGCTGCCTCTTCAGCCAACTGAGGGCAAACAGAGACTGTGGGAGAGGGCCAGAACCGAGGCTGGTTTTTAATTCTAATCAGGCGGCTTGTTGGTTCAGTTGGCCGTGAGCCTTCTGTAAACAATACCAAATGGTGGCTCCTGGCACTGGCCTGTGACAGAGAGACAGCGTTGAAGGAAGGATGAAGAAATAGAGAAAGAAAGAGCTCTGAAAAGCATGAAAATGAGCTTTGCTGTGCTCTTTCTGTTTTCATCTGAGGAGAGAGACATATTGAGACTGTGGTTAATTGGTTCTGTGACGGAATGGGCAGCTGGCCATGGTGAAAAGGTGCAGAGCACAAAGTACAGAGTAGTGAGTATAGTTCTCCTATTGTGTGTCAATGTCCAAGAGTCTCTGGTGCATCCCTACAGACACCGACATGATTTTATATTTCAACGACGGAGCGAATTAAAATATGGTCATTGTTTTGCTGTCCTTCTGAATTGAGCACCATGGTGAATAAGAAACCCCTTAACCTGCCTGAATGAATCAGAACTCTCCCATAATAGCCATGAATGACGTGTTTTGAATCAAAAAGTAAGATAAACTTACTCCATAAAACTATTCAAATACTAGCCCAGGTTCAGTCTGAGGTGGAGAGCCCAGAGACATCGGTGTCAATCTACAGTATGGCGCTGTAATCTCTGTGTGCTCAGCTCCCACCGCCCGGCCATTGTGCATGTTAAACAATTAGCCAAAGGCTGCATTTTCTGCAACGTTTAATTGGGAAAGCATCAAGATCCCCATCTGAAAGCAGTCTGACAGATTCCCAGATTACTGTCTCACTTGAAGGGTTTCCCATTAACCAAGGACCTTCTCTCTCTCTCTCTCTCTCTCTCTCTCTCTCTCTCTCTCTCTCTCTTCCTCCATTTCTCTCAACTTTCACTGTCTTTCTCCATCTCCCACTGTCTCTATCCCTTCTTTTAATTTCTTTCACCCACCACTCTCTCTCGGGTAGTAAGGGTGGTAGCGTGCAGAAGACATGTACAGGAAGCTTGTCCCCCTGAAAGAAACATTACAGATGACAGTTCCTCTTATGACTGACAGACTGCTCACATTTTCTAAATCATAGCTTCCTCCCTGAAAGCTGTGGTTTCACCGGCTCAGAGCAAGAGGGATTCAGAGACACTTATAATGGGTAGATGAAATAGCTACCAATGTTATTATTTCACTCTTTGTCATGACTCCCATTCCCCCAAGACTCAGTCAGCCTGCAAATCCTCTATCTGGATTTATCATGAATGCTACCAGCATCTCACAAACACGTCTCCCTTAAAACTTTACTTTACAGCAACTTCATAGGATTATCAGCACACACTGAAATTGTTCAGTAATACATGTCTACATAATACCCGAATATAGCCAATTTAAGATAATAGGTTGGGATAAAAAGGTTACACCAATTAAAGGTTTAAATCGAAAATAACTTTTTGCTCCTCATAATTACCGTATTTTGTCAAGGATTTCTTTTTTATCCAACCAATTATCGCTGAGACACACTAAGCGAAAAATTGAGCGGGCTCATG
This sequence comes from Argentina silus, assembly GCF_951799395.1. NCBI lineage: Eukaryota > Metazoa > Chordata > Actinopteri > Argentiniformes > Argentinidae > Argentina > Argentina silus. The sequence goes on from NC_139663.1 coordinate 8,725,865, forward strand.
ATGGTTCTGATTCTCACATAGTTTTTAATCTATTTTTCACAAATTCTCACAAACAAACACGTCAGCCAGAGGCTAATTTGTGCTCATCCAATCGCTATCCAATCAGAAATCCGATCTCTCCCCACAACAGACAAGCCTTTGTACAATGTTGTTAGGAGCACAACACCCATAGCTGAGGAGCATGCTGAGCTCTTTGATAAGACACCTATTGCATGTAGATTATACAATGTGGACAGACAGACTCCTGTTCTTACGATTAGACACTTGATAAACTTTGTTCATGCTGTCATTACTTTCAATGTACCAATGGTTCTTATTCCACTTGAGTAATAAGACACACTCAACTAAAAACTACAGTGTGCAACTATATAGTGTATATAAAATATGCACACCATTTAACTGATGCTTTTATCCAAAGTGACTTACATTGCAGTGAGTGCATACATTTTTCCGTATATATGGTCCCAACAACATTAGCATTGCTAGCACCATGCTCTACCAACTGAGCCACAAAGGACCACAACTACAAAGTAATAACAAGGTTACTTCATAACAACATATTTTACAAAAAATGACAGTGTTACTATACAGAACAGACTTGGATGGAGATGCACTATTGAGGCCCTTTGCTCCACAAGGAGCTTCAAGGAATAAGTCAAGTAATTAAGTCATACAGGTATAAGAGCAGGGGAGGCTGGTGGGGGGTAGAAATTGGAGTATGGGCTCATTGTAATGCATGGAATCAAACAGGTGTGCGTTACAATTACCTCGTCGTCCGATTTCTACCTCCACCAGCCTCCACTGTATAAGAGCAACTTGATGAGATGCATAAAAAAGGTAGAAAGGAAAAGAAAATGAGAAAGGTAATGTGGAAGTTGATGAACCAGAGCATAGAATATCACTCAGTGCTAAAAGAATTAGCAGAGAACAGATGAAGCAAGCTAAAGTTGTCCCAAGATGTTTGAACACTGCCTAGCACAAGAACAGCATGCCCTTTGTAGTGTCTATTTGCAAACATCTCATGAGACTGAGTCTGTAAAATGTAATATTGCAAGCATCAAATGCATAACATGACAGTTTGAGGATATCTGTTCATTGTGAATGCAGGCAAAGTAATGCTTCTTTCAATACCATGAACATTGGTTTGAACATGATACTCAAAAAGGCTAACCTCCAAGATTATCTTTCATGCCATATTTTTAATTTCACTTACTTAAACAAATGTATTTGTTGTAAATCGCTTTGGATAAAGGCGTCTGTTAAATGCCCTAAATGTAAATTAATTTCATCTGTGTCAGAATGAGAATTTCGCAATTCTTCTCAATTCTCATTTTGTGTTGTGGTTTTGTTTGCCCCCTTCCCGGCAAAAGCAGGTAAAGTAGCACATCATGACTAAACTTGAAAATGTCCATGTTTTACTAACATTAGGCACTGACCCATAGAGAGGTTCATCTCTCCAGACATGTCTCCCAGTGATGCAATGGCTAGTCTTTAGCATAGGGGCTGTCTTTGGAGAAAGGTCTGGAGCACAGAGGTATAGGGTAAATAAACAAGAAATCCCTTTTAAACATTGGTCCCACATACCGCTGTTATTTTTTACAACATCCAGAAATTGAAGTTACTTTTGGGAATGGTAAATAACCAGCCATGGATGACTGACAATTGATAAGAAAAAGACATTTGAGGTCATGAAGGCTTAAAGTGACTCAAATTCACAACTTGAAGATACTTTTATGCAAAAGTGTGGAAGTCTTTCAGTGGGTGGGTGATATGCCTATCCACTTGACGACTAAAATGAGCATGCGAATTCATGGAAATTAAAACAAATATAAATGATCTGTCTGTCTCCGCTAATAAGCAATATCTGATAAATATCTATTATTTATAAAATCCCCAATTAAAAACCACTCCTGTCAAATTGAAATGTACTGAAGCTTGCACATTACTTTCCTCCTTATTTTTCTGTTGTTGCGGTGGCAGATTGGCACTATTAATTCCAGCTTTGTGACTTGGCTTAATTAATATGTTGAAATTGTAGGGCGGGTAGCATGGGGAATTATACTGGCACATGCTCCCCCTCTTTATTTGACAGCAAGCCAAGCTGGTAGAAGAAGAGACAAGGGTGGGACAGGGACAGGAACAGGAACAATACTTCTACTACTATAGTATGCTGGAGGCAGCTGCAAATGTCTTCTGGTAAAATAACCATGGCAGTGTATGTCATCATCAGCTGCCAGTTTCCGTTCAGTTTTCATATTGAACTGGCAGTATAAATGGTTCCTTTCGCGTCTGCTCGGTCGCATTCGTAGCTTTTCATACGACATGGGTTGTAAGATTTCATACAAATTTATTAATTCTGCTTTTGTATGAATTCATACAAATTAATTGCCTCCTCTACAGCATTGTGGGTGGGTGGACTATGTCAAATGACCTGATGGTGATAACATGGTCATGGAATGTGTGTGCACATGATATCACCAACTCACTGCAATGTTTCCAGACACATCAAGTTATTTTTGAGCTCCATCTCCAAGGCAACAAAAGAGAATCTTACAGCAATCTTACAGACAGACAGTTCTGACTAAAGAGTCAGAAAGTACATTTAACATAAATGTAGCCATATTCATAGCCATGCTTCAACTGAACCAATGAGAGACATTACTCAACTGGTTGTGCTTAATAAACTGCATGCAATGTGATCACAAATGCTAATTGATTATCAGGTTACTGTTCGACTGCAGAGTCGTTGCCATTACAGAGACGATTCAGGTAATGTTTGACAACATGATTCCTGCAGCCTGAAACATAATGCATCCCAGGGGAGGGGGCAACAGATATTCAAAAGGAAATAAACAGTGCAGACTGAAGACTAACATGGGTGTATATATATAGCATGTGTGTAGGTGGTCAAGATGGCTTGGAAAAGAATAACAAGCACGGACATGACCTCAAAGATCTCCCCAAACAGCATGAAGCTGGTGCAACATGAAGTATGGCAATAGCTCGCAGGTTCCATCTGTCACTTGATGTAGTGGGATGCATCATCCCTCCTTTGTCTATTAACTGTCTCCTGAAAGGGGGAGAAAAAAATGGAAATAAACCCAATAAACACAAACAGGGAACTTTATTGGGATCCCCTTGTGGGCAATGCCATCCTTGGACCATTTAATTGGAATCGGACTGACATTTGCAGAGCAGGGTGTCGCAGAGTTTGTGTCAGTGCAGAGGCGCGGCCCGCTGCCTTCCAGACGGATCACGCTCTGCTAGCTCGGGAGGCGCCTTTCCCCTCAAACACACACACACACACACACACATACACACACACACGCACACACACACACACGCACACACACACTCACACACACTCACACCCCTCACTAAAGGCTGGATAACTCACACGCTCGCACGTTTCAATTAATGGGTGACTTGCATAGGCTTCAAAAGGGCCAAGCAGATTGTAATCGATGAGCAGGATCAATCGCTTTGCGCTCACACACTTTTTCATCCACCGGCATTTGAGGCCACCCCTGAGAACCGATCAACTTCACACAAATGTCACAAGCCCCATTAATTGACTTAAATAGATATTAAAGTGTCCCTGCCTCTGCGCCTTTATCATTGTCTAATTAGAATCATTGTATCAGAGATGAGAGAGACGCTTTGAGGGGGAAAAAACACTTTGCCTAATGACTCCTCTTTGTGTCCCAGTTATTCTAATGGAATAGATCTTCTCATGTCATGGAATCCTGAAGTATTTAGGAACGCGATACTCCATTATTTAAAGACGCAGAGTTTCCTAAAGCTTTGATGTCTGAGTGTGGGGTGGGCGACGACAATGGGAGAAAGACATTCATTCTGCCAGTCTTCACAAAGCCCCTCTAATTTAATTAACAGCAATAATCAAATAAAAAATGCATGGTTGACACATTTCCACAGAGCTTTGGAACAAAAGGTGAGCAAAGAAAAACATACTTTTCAGACTACAATGGAGTACAAAGCTGTTTTATTGGTGTTGTTGTTGCTTACGATTACATTAGAAATCTTTATTATCTGCTTATTATGGCAATCAGCGCAGCAGCTACGGTAAATAACACTCAATTAAACATCCAAAAGTAATCACACAGAACATGACAACATCATAGCCCACGATAAAGCACAACCTCACTTTCAATTCAAATTCACAATTGTAATTGTCCCCCTTGCGAAATAAGTCAATATACCTGTACGGTATGTGTGCATGCATGCGTGCGTGCATGTGTGTGTGTGTATGTGTGTGTGTGTGTGTGTGTGTGTGTGTGTGTGTGTGTGTTTTGGGATTATATACTCTTCAGAGTTGACCTGTGCACGTAGCCTAAGCTCACTTCTGGGGTCTTAATTGCGCTGCAGGGAAATCTAATTTCAATAATGTACTTGGATGGAGAGTTTTGTGGGGATTCCTCCTTGGAACTCAATTACCCTAATGTGCCATTAACATTACCAGCCTTAACATTTAAGGTTAAAATGTTTTGATGGTTGCTCTGCTCTCTCTCTCTCTCTCGACTCTTTGAAAGTATAATTGAGTAAGTCAAGGGCTATCGTGCAAATATATGTAAATGGATGTGTTTAATGTTTAATGTGTGTTGTAATAATGTGTAACTACAATGTCGGCTAAGTGTCAAGTAATGTTTCCGATAATGCTTTTATACCCTTTAAATCTAATCAAGGAGCTAACAAGCTGAACAATGGGTAATTTGCATAATAGCTATTCATCTTAGTTTGATAACATACTGTATTCAAACACAGTCTCGTACTGTACAACTGAACATATTTTGAATTGAATGCTCAGAATATGGCGATCAGATACACAAACAGAGAAGCAACACACATGCACACACACACACACACACACATGCATACACACATGCACACACACACACACACACACACACACACACACACACACACACACACACACACACGCATACACGCACGTATGCATGCACGCACGCACGCACACACGCACACACACACACACACACACACACACACACACACACACACACACACACACACACACACACACACACACACACACAGTACAGATTGTCTGGTGCTTTGCTTGGGTGTCTCTTTGATTGCATCTGATCTGGATGCCAGCTGATGGCGGGTAAAGCACAAGCTGTTCTGCACCCAAAGTTCCTCCATGCATTTCCTGCCACGGCTGCCCTGATCCAATAAAGCCCAGCTCATAGCCCTGGTGTTTCCTCTGCCGTGCTGTGCACCAGAGTGTGCATAATACCTCCTGTACAAGCATCAGTGCCCCCCTCTCCACCCCCCCCCCCCCCCCCCCCCCCCACACTCCTATATCACACAAGCTCAACTTTGCAGTAAACAGTAGTTGGTCCTGACAGAGCTTTCACACACCTTATAGAGAGGCGAGAGGGCGGGGAGGTCAAAAGGTCCCTAATAACTAAACACTCACTTCCACTATTCCATGGTTTTATACATGATTGATATAACTCAGGACCCACCCCCCCCCCCCCCCCACACACCACACACACACACACACACACACACACACACACACACACACACCTAAAAAAAAGTAAAACATGTAATCAATTAAAAATACATTTAAAAAATGGATCACAATGCTTGGGCTGGATTATCGATACAGTATTGTGAAAAATAATATTGCGATAATCAACTGTATCGGTTTTATTGCACAGCGTTATCAGAGAGGGAAAGGAGAGGAAATGACAGTGAGGCTGCAGCGCTGGTGATGCCTCCATGCCTCTGGTGTCTTTAAGGACGGATCATCCCAGTGATGATCTCCTTTTTTTCTTTCTCACCATACAGGCCACCTCCCCTATACATCACTCAGCTTCCCTTCCTACACATCCAGGGATGTATTGATGATCCAATTAAGGGGATGAACAGACACACAGACAGACAGACAGACACACAGACAGACTCTCCCCTGCCTCCTGTAGCCAGTCCCCTGTCAGTGTGGCCCTCTCCTCATTGCACCTAACGAGCTATAACTCTGGGCAGTGACAGATCCACAGAAAGGACCAGCGGGACAACCACCCTCAGCTACACCACCAGGCCATTCCCTTCATCCACCACCCTGATTAGAGCAGGGTGATAGGGGGGCGGAAGGGGGGACATGGTGGGACCAAGGACTGGACAGGTGGATGTATTGTATGTGGAGGGTGATCTGTGGTTTGTGAGCGCATAGAGAACACACTGGAAGTGCAATTACACTGGAATTGTGTTTTGTGATGAGGCACACACATTTCTCTTCATGGTTGAATATAGCGTGAATCACTGTTGAATAAATGACACAGCCCCCACTGTTCCCCACTCTGCAGAGGGACCGTGAAAGGGGGGTGTTGGAGGAGTAGAGAAGAAGAGAAATGCCGTGTACGGTCATCGTAACCAAATAGGCCATGTGGAAGATAAGGGAGGGATATGAATTATGAACAGAGTTCTGCACTTCTAAGACCTAAGTGAAGGGCTGGAGCAAAGAGGAGGTAAGGAAGCAAACGTTTATCTCTGGTAAACACAGAGAATCACTCAGCTCCCAGATGTCCGATGGACTCTCCAGTCAGTCAGAGGCACCAGCGGAGATAAACCAAAGTGACATCGCCGCTGCATTTGTTAAGGCTTGACTCTTTCACTCACCACTGTCTCTCCTGCTCGCCTCGTCTCTCTCTCTCTCTCTCTCTCTCTCTCTCTCTCTCTCTCTCTCTCTCTCTTCCCTCCTCTCAAGGGCACCTTGTGGGTGAATAGAGGCATCTCTCTCTCTCTCTCTCTCTCTCTCTCTCTCTCTCTCTCTCTCTCTCTCTCTCTCTCTTTCTCTCTCACCCCCTCTCACTCGCCCCGTGCTTCTCTCTCTCTCTACCGATTATCAATGCAACACCTCTAATAAGATCCATCAACCCACAGCTCCCCCTCCCTCTCACTCCCCCCTCCCTCTCACTCCCCCCTCCCATTTACACAGAGAACGAGAAACAGAGAGACAGAGTAATTGGGGATTAAAAGAAGATGGATGTGCCTGTGGGCCTGCTCAAGTGCACCATGGAAGGAGGTAGATAGAGGGGGGAGAAGCTGGTGTGTGGGGGGGGGGGGGGGTTACCTTTGCTACCCCCAACCTCACTCAAACAAACCTTAATCAAAACCTCCCTGTCACGTAGAGTACAGTACAGTAGAGTATGCAGAGTCATGGTAGTTTACATGAGTACTGGAACCAGGAGAGTGGAACCAACCCCAATGGCCAGGTACACACCTTGCACCAGGACAGCATGACTAAGAGTGAGAGGCGTAACAGGGAAGACATAACATAACCTTGCATACTCTCAAAACTGGTCTCTTGAGCATTTTAGAGACAGCCCTCTGTGCAGGTGGACAATAACGAGGAGTGATGACAACACAAACACAAGCTATTTCTCTGAGAGAAGAGGGAGCGGCATCCAGTCGTTTTTCAGCTGAGAGCTGATTCCAAAGATGACATGCCATGCTGGCTATATGTCAGCCTTTGCTGCAGACTATTTTTAACACGAGGACAGTGAGCAGCGAGAAACATTGAACAAATCTCCCCCTGCTGCCACCGGCGGTCAAAATAACGCCTCTGTGGCAACTAATCTGTCTTATTGTCAGTGTTAACATGTCACGATGCGAGCCACTGAAAAATGTGCAGTGACAGCTATCAAGAAATAGCTGTCTGGATGGTTTCTGTTCGCAGATTTTCTAACGTGTGGAATAGAAAATAATGATTATTCCTCTTCCATGTTGTCTAAGCTTGCTGCAAACCCCCTAATACCATTCTAAACGCCTGTTAACACAGGTGACAGGAATCCTAGGTCTTAGGCATTTCACTGTGTCTACAGTAAGCCAGGGGCAGATCCAGCTTCAAAGGCTGTCTGTTGTGACTAATGCCACTATGGACCATCCATAACTCCAGGTCACAGAGATGTCAATGCTAGGTGTTGACCCCTGACCACGAACCGGAAGTGTAACCGCAGTTAGGTTATGGAGAGACAGATAGGGATTAGGATTTAAGAATCCTGCAGGAGTTTGCAGGAGACACTTGGATTATTTTATTATTTTAACTAAAGAGCCATTAGTTGATCATCAATATGCTGGGTGGATGATCATTTCGGAACGGGACAGCATGGTAAGAAAGTACAATGAAATGACCATGAAAAGAATGGTCAGACTTTAGAAATGAAGGTCTATCTGTGGATTAACAGCGGACCAACACAGTGAGTTGGTACGACCTAATAGGGTCTGCGGTGAAAAGTGCATCCCCCACAAGCCGCCATGACATGGACAACTGCTGAAGTCCCGTCCCCGACGATCATATCATACACATGGGGCTGCGGCGAGGGAACTGACTTCCAGAAAGGGCAAGGGAAGCAATGTAAAAACAATGTGAAAAAACACTGTTTCTGTTTTTGCCATGGATACGATTTCTGACAAACAATGAATAACAGTGTATTGAGGGAGAGATTTTAATTTGTTGCACTAGAGACAGTAAAGAACAAAGGACAGCATCCCGATCTCTGTTACCTTCAGGATTTCATAAGTCATATCCAAGTCATTGTGTGCTAGAAATGTAAACCATAAATAAATGATAAATGATCAAACATCATGATTCTTACTGCCATATTAGCATTGCTTATCTAACATTTACAAAAGGTTTTCCACTGTATATATCAAACATCTCTATTTCTAAAAGATGATATCTTCACCAACACCTACAGGAGAGAAGTAAATGTGTCATTCATAGTGGAAAGTGTGTGATACAATAGTTGTACTTGTCTGCTAAATATTTTCCTTCACCTATCTGAACCAACTGTCTAAAAGGCTCTTCAGCTATAGAGAATTGCCTCTCAGGGACAGGATGAACCTCTCTCCTTAATTTGAAATCACATTTCCAAGTCATTCAAACAGACGACTAGCATTTTATTAGAATAGTCAAGGTAGTGTTGATTCACTTACTGTCGTCTCCTGTAGCTATGGTCTTTGACTTTTGTCTGTCTGTCTGTCTGTCTGTCTGTCTGTCTGTCTGTCTGTCTGTCTGTCTGTCTGTCTGTCTGTCTCTCCTTCTCACTCTCTCTCTCTTAATTTCCTCTCATCTGTTTCCCTGCAGCCCACCCCCTACCTCTTCTCCCCAATACCCGTCTCCCTGTGTTTGCTAGTGGACGCTCATCATCGACATACACAACATCTTTTCCTGCATCCCCATCGATCCCCTTATTGAAACAAGCCTCATTTGCAGTCTCCTACCTGAGTTTTTTTCTTTCCTTTTTCCCTTTCTTTCTAAACTCTGACAAGATGAGCAGATTTTGGGAGCTTGCCTGCTCTTCCTTAATCCTTCAACCGACTTCTTCTTGCATTAGACCAGGTTTCAGTGTAAAAAGGGCCATTCTTACAGTGGTATC
>NC_139663.1:8737792-8857792 GCF_951799395.1 Argentina silus
TTTTTTCTTTCTCCTCTATTCTCTCATCTCGTGGTGCTCTTTGTTCCCCTCATCTCTCTCTCTGTGAACTCTCCCTTACTGTGAACTCTCCCTTCCTCATTCCTTTCAGCACCACTGTGAGAGATTAGTACATCTGTAAAGACTTCTTTGTTACACTTTCTGAATGCCATAGGCCTCGTCTTGTCCAGACAAGTACAGGACACACACACACACACACACACACACACACACACACACAGAGAGAGAGGTGACCAGGGCAAGGACAATGTGTGGCTGTGGTGGCAGGGATGAGAGAAAGATTATTTCACAAATGAAAGCGTTCTAGCCAGAGAAAACAAACATTGACCTTTCACCCTGTTCCTCTCAGCCAGAGCCCGCACCGAGGGCCTGCTGCTGATAATCAATCACACCTCCAAGCCAAGGCCAACAATTAATCAATCAATTAAAACCCCACAAAAAACGACATTCCTGTAATCAATCTATCCAGCCTCCACGGAGGCACATATTGAAAGCACACCAACAGATCTATGAGCTCCAGCCCAGGCCCTGGATGGTGCTGCCCTCCTCAGTCACGTGTAGGAGACAGACAGAGGTTCAGACAGTGTGGCTGGGTGTATCTCACCACAGCCCAAAGAAGAGGCCCCCATTGGCCCCATCAGCCCCAGTCAGGCCCTGAATATTCATGTGGAGGAATCGGGTGCCGTGGAGGTGCTCAGTTATTCATTATGCCTCTGTAAAAAGAAGCACATGTGGTCCCACTGCGATGGAATATTAATAGCTGCCATTAATAAAATATCCCCCTCCCTATCTAAAGCCGTGTCTTAAAGTTTTTGGGCTGTCTTGCATTTCCTGGCCTGAGACATTGGGATGTGCCCATGAAAATGATGCGCAGAGTTGTCATTTGGTCCATCTGTAAACTAATACTCCAAACTATACAAACCTTACCAAGTCTTAAGGAACTGAAAAAGTTACTCATTCCTCATTTGACCAATGTCCATGTGTGAAAAGAGAGAGGAAACAAGATAATTCTTACACTCAGAGGGGATGAATGTTTAATTCAGAGCTGCCTAAAAGTATGCTGACATTTCACCATTGTTAGAGGAGATGAAGACATGGTACACTGTCTCGGGTAAAAAAAACTGAAATGTGCATCAAGGTTGTAAAATATTCAACTGGCACCCCACCCCCAGTTCCTGAATCTAGGTATAGTACACAGTATCTTAGCACACTGTACTACAACCCTATCCTACCTGTAATCAGAATCTGTATGTATAAATCCATATCAATAACCAAAACCTTGACTCTGATCCCCGACCCTAAGCTTGAACCACAATCTAAACTCTAACTCATATTTATATTTAGATATTTCATATTTCCACTCTTGGTATCACCCTAGCCTTGAGACTAATTCACCCCAAAACTCAACGCGAACCCTAACTATGACCTGGGGCTCTGACCTCCCCAGTAAAAAGCACAAACATGGAACAGGAATGGTACACTACACATTGGCCTGAGAGGTAGAAAAAACATAAACACTGTCCTCAGAATGGCTTCCACCCCGCTGCACAAAAGGTCAAAGAAAACAACAAAGCAAATAAAGAAAAAATATTTTTTAAAAAACACTACGACACGACAGTGAAACCAACTCTATTAGATCCCTGGCAATACCCAGTGGGCCGGGGGGGGAGAGCTTTGTGCCTGTGGGACGAGTAAGTGAGATAGAGAGAAGAGTTAAAGAGAGAGAGAGAGAGAGTGAGATAGAAAGAAACTAGAGCGAGGTCAACTACCTGCCACTCCTGTCAAACACATCCTGTCAGAGTCCAGACGCGGCTTGCCAGGCGGCTACTTTCGAGGGCTTTCATCTGGGAGTGGTGACGGGTGACGAGGGCTCCTCTTCCACACATTTCAGCTCTGTCATAACACATCCTAAAGTCCCAGGGACTACAGGACACCACTGGGCCAACTGGACCTCTGGGACACTCTGCATCTGCTACTGGGAGACACCGAAAACCATAATAAAAGCGCTGTTCATGTCCTTGAGACATATAATGTAACATGTTTGATTACCTACATTTATGAGTGCTAAAATAGAAACTACTTTCTTCCCTGGGCTCCAGGTGGGCTCGTGGGGATACAGGAGCGAGCAGCATTATCACCCCAGAAACAGACCTCACCTGCAGGCAACAGCTAGACCGAGGGTGTGACCAGCTTAAATGCGACCAACCCTGGACCAGAGGGAGAAAAAGCAGACACATGGAGGGTTTCAGAGTTGTCTGGCAGTCTGGGGAGCAGTAATAAACCATGGAGGAATGAACCCTTGAATGACCAGTGGAGCTGCAGACCAGTGGACTGTAACTGACTGGAGTGTTTTGAGCTGAGGATGGTGCCATGGCCACCACACCATGCCAACCCAACTCATGGAAACAGCATCTCTTATTCTGGCCCCAGGAGGGGCCACGGAGGCAAGCATCGCCATCCCTATATCCACACCACTCTCGGGGCAAGAGCAAAGAGAGATTAGGGATTGAGTCGAGCTTTGGTTTGTTGTTTCCTTCATGTCAGCCAACTGGGTTCCAGGCAGGGTAGCTCTCAGAGGTAGCTCCAGCTACCCCCATCCTTAACCCTCTCCCTCAGGGTGATAAGCGACAGGCCTTGCATGTGGTTGGGCCAGAAGCACCTGGCATCCCCTTCAAACAGGCAGACAGGCTGAAAAGAGCAGCACCAGGGACTGGGAGCAGGAAGAAAGCACACGGATATCTCAAAAGAATGGTCTGGAATTCCTGGGCTCATTGCCATTCAGAGCATAGGGATGTAGGGAACGTCAGTGGGGTTAGTGGGGGGATGAGGGGTGGATGGGGGTGGGAGTTGGGGGAGATGACGTAAGGAAGGACTGGTAGTTTGGAGGAGAGGGATCTGAAGGTGGATCTTAATAGTAAACCAGCCCTAAGGAAGCAATGGTTATCACAACTTGCAGATTGTCTCTCACTGTCTGTCTCTCTGTTGTATCACATTCCTTAGGGCTTCACTGTCCTAGGGCCTTGCTTGCAACTTCTATTCTCTCTAAACTGACTGACAAAGGCCTTAAGATTGAAACTTTTAAAAGGAGAACTCCAATTGCTTCGCTCTCTCTCCCTCTATCCCTGATTCTGTTTCTACAAAACGCTTGAGTTGTCACCACAGTCTCCCGAGCGCCTTTAATAAACGCTACAAACGAAAATGTCTCGCTTTGTGTCACAGAGTGTGACTGGTTTAAAACCATAGGGATTCTGGTGTAATCCTGCTGAAGACACAAACGTAACCCAACTAAAGTATTATTGTGATTCTGCAGCCAAGTGAGGAACCTGGAGAAAAGAAACTAAGAAGTCTGAAGCAATGGCAACCAGAAACAGTTTACTAGCACATCTTAGCTTTTCAGGGGCCTACTGGATACGTGCTGCATGGAGACAGACCTGTGTCTTTCAGTAAACCCATATTTATAATATTAATCTTAAAACAGACTGAAATTTGGGTTACTTCCACTGAGGGGTCCTCTCAAATATGGAAGGATGGGATTTGGCAGTCTGTCATTCGCTAGTATTTGACTTGCTTCAAGTGAACACGTTGTATTCCTGAGTAAACAAAAGCAACATCTAACACATCAGCCCACTTCTCAGGTGCCTGTCAACACCACTTTGCTACAAGAGACTGACGGTAGGGTGGTATACAGGAGACTTGTCTCAATAAGCACTAGGCATCTGACACAAGAGTGACAATGGTCAAAGACCTCTTCTGGTTGAACATCAGGATCAATACAAAGCAAAATGCGGACGTTTGAGTGGGTTTCTGATATACTAAAAGGGGAAAACAACTCGCCAAACTTTTCCTCCTTTTCTTTTTTTTCTTCTTTTTAGTAGACAGCTGTCTAAGACAAGATGCTGCTTCCACTGGAGACCCTGCTCCTTTCACTCGTGCACTTGCTGGCTCGCTTGTTGCCATGGAAAAGCCCAGAAATGGGGCAGATAACAGTTCAATGAGGGAGCAGAGACTTTGGAGGGTCTGAAGGGAGGCAGCAAGTTTCTGGGGCCCCTCCTGTCAAACTGTCAAGCTCTTTTGATGCGTGAAAGAGAGGAGAGGAGAGGAGAGGGAGGGAGGTAGAGAGAGAGGAAGAGAGATGGAGAAAGAGGGAGAGATAGAGATATTAAGAAAGAAAATGTGATGAGTAGGGGAGAGGTGGAAAAGAATGAATCTGTCAAGGGCAACTCATAGTTTTTTGTGAGAGTGGAGAGGAGTTGGAGGAAATTGTTGACAGAATATGAATAACCTATCAATCTACATCTGGTACTAGTGAATTACATTTATGTTTAAAATATATCAAAATCAGAGACAATGTATAATATCATCAAAACTGTCAGCATTTTCAGGGCAGAAATTAACTAGAAAAAGAAGTTCCAGAAGAAACTTGCAGTCTTATTTTGGTATTGGAAAAGGTTTAAAGATGTTTCAATAGATTGATAGATTCACTGGATAATTGAAAGAAAGTGAGATAGTCTTATTATGGTAGCGGATAGATAGATAGATAGACAGATAGATAGATAGATAGATATATAGATAGATAGATAGATAGATAGATAGATAGATAGATAGATAGATAGATAGATAGATAGGATGAGACAGGTAGTTCAGTGCTTAAACCAGTCTCGAACTTGCAACCTCTGACTTGCCAATACATGTCACCGTCTCCTCAAATACCTGATGTAAACCAGCTACGCTATCAAAAAGCTAGCAATTCGACATCGAGGGTGGGGGTATTTGAACTTGGGGAGTGAGTTTACCATCTCAACTTGGTTACATATAGTTGGTTGGCTAAGTGGTTGAGAGTGGCTTCAGTGGGATAGAACTGGTAGCAAAGAGAGTGCATTGTTGTGTAATCATTCTAAGAATGTGTTCTGCAGGTTTCCTGTTGTTTTTATTTAAGAGTCCTGAAAGTTCTATGGCAGTTGCAGGATGCTAACTCTAACCCTAACCCTAAATCAAGATTCCACCAAGTTAACTGGAAGAGAGATTTTGAAGTTACAAAAAGCTTAATAGTTTAAAACGTTTAATAGGTATCAAAAAGCTTTTATCTGAGTTAATAATTCAGAGTTTTTGGCACATTTTACAGTTGAAATGGTGTTAATAGCTTAAAAGGTGTAAGATCGGCTATGGTACAAAAATGGCATCTTCTGGTTTCCATAGATCTCCATGTTAAAAAGTGCACTTTCAAGTTTGTAACATTTAAAAAGTGTAATAGGTATCAAAACCAAAAGTCATAGCAACGTGAGTGAGGCCTCTCTGCATGTTTTAAAGATGGATTGGTGTGAATAGCTTAAAAGTTGAAGGTGGAAGAATTGGACTAATAATAATTATAAGTATGTCGAAGAATATAACAATTGCTGAAGCAAGCCCACCTAATAAGTATGTCGAAAAACAATCGTTGGACTTGCTTAAGCAAGCCCACCTAATGAATTACCAAGATACAGTACATGAACATCTTACTGGTTGTCCTGTCCCTCTTGTGCAGTATGTAACATGAATTGCCCTGTGGGCAAGTCTAAATAATTAACCGTGGTGGACAGTCACTCAGGGCAGCAAAACTAGGGCTCTATGACATGAAAGAGCCATCCACTCAACCCACAAATCAAAATGTCATTTAAAAAAGGAATACAGGCAACAGAAAGCAAAATGTGGAAAATAAATAAAATAAAAGATATGAAATATGCAAACAAACAGATATAGATAAATAAGTAAATGCTTGATTGAAGCTGGCTGACACATCAGTAGGGAGTTTGCACTGACAGCCCCTCCTCGTGTGATGTGAGAAGTTGATCTACTCTCAATCTCCACTGCAGGCCTTGAAGTGGCACCGTCAGGAGACGCCCCAGCCCCTCTGAGGGCCATGCCTGAAACACCTGTCTGAAACCCAATTCCTTTTCATTTCTTGCCTGGTGCTGACTGATGCAGGAGCTGGTGAGGGACACCCTTACCTGTGACAAACACAGAGAGGGTGGTGTTGAATGTGTGAACACAGTAGAATTGCAGCCATTCTGTCATATCAGGATATAACATATTTCTATACGAATGAGGCGACATTTTGAAAATAAGGAGGATATTCTGTCTGGTGAAGATAGCAATAAATATGTCTGTGTCACCATTTCTGTGTTTGTCTGACAATTGTTCTCAACATTCCTCATTTGGCTATAGGGTTAGTACAAAATCTAAATTCATTGTTCAATAACATAAGGGTTGCCTTTAAGAGACCTATATACATGGTTTATAAGTAGTATATTCACTGTGCATTATTGATAGTTAGTAGTAAATAACAGTTATAGCCGAACTCATTGGTTGAAATGATGTGGCATTGATTGAGAGAGGAAGAGGTTAAAGTGGACAGGAAGCAAAATACACTAGGATGACAGATGACATCAGAGGAGTGAGGGCATTTATGGGCATGAGAGATTAATTCCTTTTGGGACACTTCTGAGGGTCCTGGTCAGACATTTTGGATCCTTCAATCCTCAGCTCTCTTCCTCCCAATCCCTCTACCAGCCCCTTACTGATTACAGCATGTCTCCCCCCTCTCCTACCCACCTACTACCCAATCTGTCTTCCATCTCCCCTCCCTCCCCTCCATCCACTAGCCTATCTTTCTCTATCAAACCCTAAACACAACTGTCTGGCTCTCACCCTCCCCGCTGTCTCTGTCTGAGAAACCAAGAAGAGAGGGATTGCTTAGAGGAGGAGATAGAATATCATCAGAGAGGCTGGTTACAGAGGTTGTAAATTCATCAAAAGGCTGTGCCTCGGTTTGTCACCGACAGTGTACCCTAACCTCCAAAACTGTGGTGCAAAGCGTTTTAAAGCAAATGGCCAACACATGCGGCCGTTTGCTAAATCCTCTCACAATCTGGCTTCTCTCACTTCTCTCACTCTCTCCTGTCCTGTATTTGCCCTCAAGTGGTGACAGGGAGGGTCAGAGGAGAGAAAGAGGCAGTGTGCAATGGAAGACAGAGGAAGAAAGAGACAGCGAGATGCAGACAAAAGTAAATGTCACATTCAACTTTCAAGGGACCAACTTCCTGGCACAAGTATCCAGCAGGCCTGTAGTTCCCTCTGAAAACATGATGGAGAACAACACTGGCCCCTGAGGAGCAGCCAGGTTCAGGTGGCAACAGCATGGCCAAATCCCAGCAGACACACACTGCAGCAATCATGCCTCGTCCAGTCCATCACACTGGTCAGGATGGACGCTTTACATAAGAGCAGTATCAACCACCAGCCATTCTGTTGTGCTGGCTGTCTTTTAGTGACCGTTCTAATTTGTCCTGGATTTACTGAATCTTACTGTTTTGAAAGTGAAGGTTGAGGATGGTATGCTGAGAGAGTAATAAAGGAGCGGTTTCAGCTCTGTGTTCCGATCGGATGTAACCTCAACAAACATCGACCAATGGGAAATCGATGTGCTGACTGATGCTGTGAGTGTCAATAGAACGTAAGAAGATGTGACCCAAAATACACTCACAGTCTTTCACACATAGCAAACAAGCACACACACACACACACACACACACACACACACACACACACACACACACACACACACACACGCGCACACACACACTAGGAAACAATGAAATGAGAAGAGGAGGAAAATATGTTTAAGGTAGATTGCTTCATTGCCAGTGTTTGTTCCTCATGGAACATTTTACTTGGAGTTTGATTGATGCTGTGTAAAGTTGTATTGAGGGAGAGTTGAATGAAACTAAAGTCAAAGTAGTCGTAAGTTTGAGAGACCAGTCTAGTTAAATTAGACTTTGTAAGTCCCCGTAGCTCCCATTTAGAGTGTCAACCAGGGTGAAATTAGGATAGAGATTGGCCAAACGTAACACATAAGCTCAGAGGAGTGTCTCAACGAGGAGGATGACGATGAGAGAGAAAGAGGGAGAGAGAAAGAGGGAGAGAGACCTCTTGAGGCATAATTTCCCCGTATCTCAAATCATCTCCCCCCAATGACTGACCTATTCCACTTAGGCTAAATAAAACCCCAAAATATTCGACATTTCAAAGCACACCAGTGTATACGAGAAAGAAATGGGATCGTGAGAGTTTAGTGTCTGTATCTGTGGAGCACTTCCCTCCATTACCACCTTGTGGAAAATAAAAACGTTTGCCTTTGTTCTTTTTTTTTCTTTTGCGGCCATTCTTGTTTTTATCATTACAGAACCCAGGTGGATAAGTGGTAGGAAATAGCCTAGAGGAGTGCACTCTCCTATTTCACTATGGAGGCAGAGAGAGAGAGAGAGAGAGAGGGTGAGGGGAGCAGGGGGTAAATCAAGATGCATCCCTTGGCTGATAGAGGCTGAATGGAACAGGTAGAGTACATGGAATAAGGTATACATCCATTAGCCATGGCTCCTGGTCACAGATGGATAACTTCAGTCATGTGGGGGTCCAGGTCAGTCTGCTGCACACTTCTGCTGCTGCTGCTGTATGTACATCAGTTTGAGCCACAAACTACCACCTAGTGTTTCCTAAAAATAAAGCCTTGCTCACAGGGCACACACACACACACACACACACACACACACACACACACACAGACGCACACACACAGACGCACACACACATGCACACACACACACACACACACACACACACACACACACAGACACACGCACGCACGCACACACACACACACATACACACACACACACACACACACACACACACACACACACACACACACACACACACACACACACACACACACACACACACACACACACATACGTTTACTGGTTACACACAATAATTTAAAAGGGAACATTGAAATACAGTCATCAAACAAAGCATGAGGAAAGGCCTGACGTAACACTGACTCAACGTTCTCACTTCGCAAACATGGCCTTGCCCATCTGCTGACGGGAGTGTTACTGCTCGGTTGTACCAGCGGAACAACCCATACTCCAGCAGATCTACAAATGCCCCACTGCAGCAGTGAAGTCAGAGAACCAGACCAGAGAACCCAATCCAGTCCCAGTCCCAGTCCCAGTCCCAGTCCCAGGGCAATGACGATGGCAATGTCACACTGTCACCTGAGCAGGTCCATTATTACACTGGTGTACTTAATAGCGCTATAGATTACACTGCAGAGGAACACGACGCCAACAGATTAAAAAAAGAATGACAGGAAGAGGAAGATGAATTGCCTCAGATCGCTAGGCAATCATGCATCAATTACTAGAATGTGCTTACATGTAATAACCAAGCCTTTCTAAATGATAGCTCACTCTGAGACGTGTCGTGTAATGAAGGGGGGCGGGAGGGGGGCTGGAGGGGGGGAAGGGGGCGTGGATTATGAGAGAAGAGGGTCGGGGCTGTCTACTCAATCACATCAGCATCAAGGGTATTGCCCTGACACTCTCCCCACTCCCTATTCCCCCAGCATCCACACAAATCTCCTGACACAATGTCCAAGCCTACCCATCACCCCCCACTGCAGCCCTCCAGGGACATCTCTCTGGCCCTGTTTGCTGTGAGTCGTGACAACAAATGATTGTTCAGGAATTAGCCGGCCTCCGTCTGTAGAACAGGGCTTAAAACAGCACAGTCTGAACACATCATGGGTCAAAAGGAACACATTACCAATACTATCAACAAATGGAAGGGAAGGACTTCACATGCTTTTACTAAGAAGGAGATAGAAACGTTATCGAAAAATAAATAAGTGAATCCACAAAACAGATCAAAGAGATTCCTCAGACACCCACTGCCATTCCCCTTTTAACAGACCTATCTAACAACTTCCCCCACAAGCACGAAGAACATAAATTGAACAGAACAGGAAAGTTAACTCTAACCATACACTACTGTACCGTGCCTTAGTCCACCACCTCAACGCAGTGTGTGTGTGTGTGTGTGTGTGTGTATGCGTGTGTGTGTGCGTGTGCGTGTATGTGTGTGTGTATGTGTGTGAGTATATGTGTGTGATGTTCAACCTCCTTTCCACATCCTGCTGGGCAGTAATTACCCAGACTGGTTATAGAAGGGTCAATGCTGTTCTCACGGCTCAAGGTCATGTGTACTCGATCCATTGACGGGAGCAACCACTTTTTTCTCACCACACCCATTATCCCACCATCGCTCTCCCCCTGGGCTGGGCACACCCTCTAAAACAAACTCTTGACTTATAATGGGTTAGTGCTACAACATTAGAGAAATGAGTGGATCTCTCTATGACGTTGCATCCCTGTACCCACAGCCTCAGCCCCCGCCCCCCCCCCCTTCCATGAACTCTGCCCTGCCACATCAGTGACACTCGCTCTACCATCTGTGACAGCTCGGTTGGGCAGTGGGCATGGCAGCCCACCCATCGTCTGTACCTCTGGGACTCCTACGGGGGCCATATCTGGGGCTGGCATGACACCCCAAGCTGTTTAAGACTGCCAGTGCTTGGCATTAGGCATTAGTCTCCCCCCACCAGCTCCTGCTTCATCAGCATCCAATGTGTTCCTCAGTTGAGCGAGACAAGCTATTGCAGTCTCTGTTCCCTGGGTGACTCTCTCGGAATGCGTATGGGCTCAGTGTTATCGTAGCGCTACACCACAGCAGGGGCTTCGGAAGTGAAACAAAATGAGCCTCAGTTCGCGCCCTTACACACACATACACAACACACACACACACACACACACACACACACACACACACACACACACACACACACACACACACACACACACACACACACACACACACACACACACAGGAGGTGTGGAGAAGGAAAAAGTTAAATAACAAAATGACCAAAATAAATGAGGTAGATTAAGGTAGCTTGCCTCATTGCCGTGTCTGTGTTTGTTCCTCTGACCCATGGGACATTTTATTTGGAGTCTGATTGATGCTGTAGATTGAGGGAGTTGAACAAAACTTCAGTCGAAGGCCAGAATTAAAGGAAATTGGAAGTTTGAGAAACCAGTGTTAGTTAAATTCGACTTTGTAAATCCCAGAAGCGCTCTCATTCAGAGTGTCAACCAGGGTGAAATTAGGATAGAGATTGTGAGTGCGCGCGCACACACACACGCACACGCACACGCACACGCACAGACACACACACACACACACACACACACACACACACACACGCACACACACACACACACACACACACACACACACACACACGCACACACACACACGCACACGCACACACAAACCTCCATCTCAAGTTAATCTGAAACAAAAAAGCCCAGTCTTCTCCTATGAGACTCATTAGAGAGAAGAGAATAAGCAGAAATAGGGCAAATTTCAAAAACAGTGCATCAGTTAAGGCCTAATATTTACTTGGCACTCACCATGATACACT
The DNA here is from genome assembly GCF_951799395.1 of Argentina silus. NCBI lineage: Eukaryota > Metazoa > Chordata > Actinopteri > Argentiniformes > Argentinidae > Argentina > Argentina silus. The sequence goes on from NC_139663.1 coordinate 8,749,170, forward strand.
GTGGAGAGCAATAAGAAAGGAGGAGGTGATTAAGCAGTTTAATAGTCACATCCGTCCTTTAATAGCTGCTTTGATATCCTCCCCCTAATCCACCACATCTCCATACAGACTCCCCCACCAGACACACAAACCTTCTCTCTCTGGTTACACTACCCTCCCCTCAGGCATGTGCCCAGTGCAGGGAAAGCTGGTACAGATGGGGGGGGGTTTCTCCTGCATAGAGCCCATGTCTGGAGGGAACAAGAAGGCAGAGTTGAGATCTGTCAGGTCTTGTCACTGGATAGCAGGTGGCACAGAGATGGAGAGAGGGAGATAATCACCATGTCAGGACAGCCTGATCCTTAGTGAGCAGGCAGAGAGCAGGGGGGCAGAGAGCAATCACATGTGAACACTCATTCTCTCCCTCTCAACTTAACATAAACACATGCAGATAAGCACACACATGCAGCCATGCGCACACAGGAGGGAGAGAATCACCATGTCAGGACAGCCTAATCCTTAGTGAGCAGGCAGAGAGCAATCATACGTGAATGCTCATTCTCTCCATCTCAACTTAACATGAACACATGCAAATTACCATATACACGCATGCACGCACGCACGCACGCACGCACGCACGCACGCACACAAAGGTACAGTTTAGCTGAAGAGGTTTTGAGTGTAGCAAGGCACAGTTAGCCCAAGCATGGCTAATCCATCATGTCTGCACTCCAAGTGTATCATAACCTGCATTCTGATATACTTCATAGCAACTGCTAACCTTGGTCCTGCCCCCAGCTAACCTGGTCCTGCCCCCAACTAACCTGGTCCTGCCCCCAACTAACCCCAGCATGGCAAAATGACCAAGATTAGGACGGAGAGGAGGCTAAACTGGCAGTAAGCTAGTCTCCAGAGTCACTACACCATACCGTACCACTACACCATACCACTACACCATACCATACCACTACACCATACCACTACACCATACCGTACCACTACACCATACCACTACACCATACCGTACCACTACACCATACCGTACCACTATACCATACCACTACACCATACCACTACACCATACCGTACCACTACACCATACCACTACACCATACCGTACCACTATACCATACCACTACACCATACCACTACACCATACCGTACCACTACACCATACCACTACACCATACCACTACACCATACCACTACACCATACCATACCACTATGTATTATCAAATACACTAAAGTTTGAGATTATAATCCTCGTACATCCCCACCACTCTCATCTCTCTCACTCCTCTCTCTCTCTTCTGTCTTTGCCCCTTTGTTTTTCAAATGATGTCCTTCCTCTCATACAGTACGGGTAAGTCAGTGTGCTAGGTGGAGAGGATAGGGGTATCAAAGGGGGGGGGGGGGGTTGTTCATGCCTGGTACGGCACCCTAGTGCGATAGGTCCAGATGGGCTGAATCAATAAGCGATCGCGTACATCTCTCACACTGACAAACAAACAACAAACAATAAGGTGAGAGCAGAGAGAAGGAAGCAACATTTCAGTAAAGGGCCTGGAGAGCAGAAAAGGGCAGAAGGCAATCCTGTTTCCAAAGGGTGAGCTTGTTAGTACAATGCTAGAGAAGGCAGAATTGAAAAGACCAGGTTTGGCCTCTCACACTCACACACACAAATACACTGCCCCTAACGCATGCACATACACACACACACACGCACACACACACTCATATACACACACAGACACACACACACACACACACACACATACACATACACAAACACATACACATACACACACACAATCACTCTCATTGCACACCCCCAGGACTTGGTTCCTGTTACGTCAATACAGAGCATGAGGGAGCACCATTTTCTCTCCTGCCATCTTGCCCTTCCAACCAATACAGCCTCTCACTTGGGGTAGGACGGGGGACTGGGAATGGGGAAGGAAAGGGGGGAGGAAAAGAAAAACAAAAGCGATTGATATAAATGATCTGCCGGCCAAGAGGGCCCCCTGGGCAGGGGCGGGCCAAGGTCCGCTCGATACCAATTGATCGTGGGAGGCCCAGGCATTCGTCTTAATTCTGACTAATTACGGCACTGGCTGACTAGGAGGGTGTTGGAGGGATGAGGTGCTAACAGTGTTTGTGTGTGTGTGTATGTGTTTGTGTGTGTGTGTGTGTGTGTGTATGTGTGTGTGTGTGTGTGTGTGTGTGTGTGTGTGTGTGTGTGTATGTGTGTGGGGCTGGGGGGGGTCGAAGGGACCTCCCAGATTACAAAAACAAGCCCCCGTGTTTACAGAGCATGGAACAAGCAGCGGATTTAGGAAATCAGTTTAGGAAACAACAACCGTCGCCACATTAGTGTCGCTGCCAAGATAATTCCTCTGCCTTTGGGAGGAGGTCCTTCGCACACCTTTTCTTTTATGTTTTTTTTCTTCATCGTATTTGTGTGAGTGCTGCTGATTATCTTCAACCAACTGATAGGACTCAGGTCTGCAGGAGCTGGGAGGCGGTGCGGAGAGACGCTATTCCAGTTCCCCCTATTTCAACAGATATATATCATGGGACCTAATTGGCTGGGAAGAGAAGTCGGGTTCGAACACCGGAACGATTGGAAAAAGCATGATTAATACGGTTGGCGGTGGGTAACACCACGGGAAAAATGAATGGATGCAAGACTCCAATATGGGGATGAGAGGAACAAAGCTGTGGACCCGAGGCAAATTGCTTCGGTATGCAATCATACCAGCCTAGAGCAAGCGAGAGAGAGAGAGAGAGAGAGAGAGAGAGAGAGAGAGAGAGAGAGAGAGAGAGAGAGAGAAAGAGGAGGGGGTAGAGGCAAAGCCCTTTTAAAAAAGCGCTTGGGAGCAGCCAGCGGGTGCTGAGAGCCTGGCTCAGATCTCTATCTGTCTCTCTCTCTGGGGGTGTCAGGGGAAGTGTCACAGAGTTGGAGGGGCAGCAGTGGGTCTACTCTTGCCGTCAGGAGATCTAAATCTCCCACCACACACACACACACACACACACACACACACACACACACACACGCACGCACGCACGCACATGTACAGGCCACACACACATGGAACACTCGCACTCTCATGCTGAAGCACGAGCACAGGCCACATGCACACCATAGAACACACAGACAAAGGAAAGCGAAATATCAGTGAGTAATCAGTGAGTAAAAATGAACAGACAGTCAGGGTATCTATATCTTACAAGATGCCATTGTGGAGAAGAACAAAACCCCAGACAGCCAGCAGTGGCCTGCAACTCTGTCACTCACTCACTTATTCACTCACAGAGTAGAGGTGGTGATACGTACTGGCATATCAGCCCCTCACCCTCACACTGTGACACACAGAGACTACCACTACCCTCACTGGCCACTCCCCACCCCCCACCGCCGGCCCTCCAACTCTGGCTGATTCGTCTCAACGAGCCCTCCAGGCTGTGCTCCGTCAGAGCTGTGTGTTTTAAAGAACAAAACCTGTTGGGTCCTGTCTGGAGATCCTCGCCCAGACTATAAATACAACACTGTCTCCGGCCGCCATGTCGCTTGGCTCAAATCAAATTAACCAATTGAAGTCGACATGTCCCCTGAACTCTATGCTCCTCAGCTAGAGTGTGAAATCCTAATGACTGCTGTGCCGTCAATACCAGTCCACATGCAATTACATCCTGACGAGGACAATTAAGATGAGGTGGGAGTCTAGGTGGGAGGAAATATGAGATGTTTTCCCTAAATGCTGTCATATGCTAGTACTGGAACTAATAAGCAGCTACTCCCATCAGGAAGACGCTTTAGAGCACATCTGGTCAAAGGTCACTACTTTTTAATGCAGCTCTGCACACCTGCTCTTATTTATGGAATTGTTTGTGTTTTAATGTCATTTTACGTGAGTCTTTCATGCATGATTTTATGTTGTTCTTCAGCCTCTAACTTAAGATAATTTTCGGCCATTTTTATGTGATAGACAATAACGTTTTTTTAATTGAATTGAATTGAATTGACTTGATTATGTCATCCAAGTCAATATTGCCAAACTCTTGAACAGCGAAGGCAAAATAAAATCAGCCTCCTACACAGTTTCAAGTAAAGATGTCCACACTTTATTTTTTAACACACACACATACACACACACACACACACACACGCTAACCTACAACCAAAGTAACCTATACTAACAAAGAGGCAATCTTAAAACGTTTTCTTTTTTCATCGACCATTAAGTTGAGAAAAAGAGAGTGATTAACTTCCACCCACTGGAGAGAACACTCTCTTTTTATTGGCCCTCTACAGAGGTCAGAGGAGAGGAAGAGGAGGCCGTCGAGACAGATCATCTCACATAAAAGCTCTGAGAACACAGGTGGCATGAGACTGCACTGCGCTGTCTGTGTGTGGCTGGCTGTCTGTGTGTGTGTGTGTGTGACTGACAGCCACCAGCAGAGTGGGGTTGACTGAGCCCAGGAGCAGACGTGACAGCCCAGACACATAACACAAACAGAGAATACACTCACCCTGTGGAAACTTTGGTACATCCCACCTGCCCCTTCCCATACTCCCCGAACTGTGTTTGCAGTTCTGTCTGACTAGAAAGGGGTTGAGAGGGTAGAGTGTGTCTGTGACTAGCCTGTGAAAGCCTAGCTTTGAGGTTGGATATAGTACCGCTATTGGTATAAATCTGCTGAATTGTTAGTACAAAGCCCAAACATCTTTTCCTCCTATTTGTGAAACCTTGTTTGGTAGACTAATCTTATTTTCAGTCTATCCGATACTGAACCTTATCAGTTCAAATGATAACAATTCAAAAGATATTAGAGCAAAGGCAAAGCTCCAGAGACAAAGCTCTGATCTGCAACACATTTGGGTAAATATTTGAGTCTGCATGTAAACAGTCGCAGTGACTCTGAGGTGTCACCATGACCCTGTCTATCAGATGGTGTCTTTTTAGAGAGGGGGGGGGGGGGGGGTACAGCATGAGCAGAAGGCATTCAATAACACACTGTTCAAACAAAATCAACTTTATAAAGAGTCGGCGTGTGTGTGTTCACGCTTGCATAACAATGCGTTTTTGATTTGATGAGGGAAACATCAACATCTGTTTTTCACATCCATAAACGGATAATGTGAATATGGGAGGTATTTGTATTCCCCAAAAAAATGTCTTCACAAAAAAAAAAACTAACCACAATCTAAACACAACTACCTCTTTCCCTTCCCTCTCTCTCTCTCTCTCTCTCTCTCTCTCCGAGCCCCCCCCCCCCCTCCGCCCAGCCACTATGCCCCCTACCAAGCCAGGTCTTCAATTTAATTCCCCATCTGTGGCCCGCTTGAAATATTATCCCAGAAATGAGATCCGTGACCCTGAATACAGAGTGAGGAGCACCAGGGGGAGAGGCCCAGGGATATGGTCTGATCCGTGGCGTAGATGCACGCCCCAGCAATGGGAGGAGACCTGGATCCCCTCCTAAAGTGGCAGGGCTAAATATTTGCCCTCCTCCACTTGGCTGTCTAGACGTGTCCACTCAGCCCCTTCCCCTCAAACCCCAGCTCGGGAGCTGGCACAGTGAACAAGGCAAGCTGCCAAACCCACGACAAAAAAGTTTCTCCTCACTGCGGAAGGTCATGAAAGTTCACCAACCTGGAAAGAATGGGCTTCGCATTTTGAAAACCTCTGGGCCACCATGAGGGGAGTCGCACACAGCAAACGGTGAAGGAAAAAAAAAAAAATGCTGTCAACCGGTCTTTGTGCTTTCCAACGATTTGGAGAAAGGAAACCTCAGAACTCTAAGAGCGGTCTCCATGGACAACACTGAAATTGCGTTGCATATTCATTACCTCTTTCCACGCTCATGTGGTGAGGTTTTAATTGCTGTGATTCAGTCTAAAGAGCTAGCTGGAAGGAACGACAGCCGGGTCTCTCCAGGGAAGATGGGGGAGGTCCTCGTCAGCCACCACCAGACTCAACCTCACTTCCACACAACAACTAGCCTAACAACTAACAACTGGCCTCATCATCACACACTGGGAAATAACTCCCTCAGCCTCAAAGTTATAGTAAAGCTTTCTCCTCTTTGCCATCATCGGAGTTGCCAAAGAGTCAGAGAGCAAGAGAGCCACTGAGCTACAGGATGGGGGTGACTCAACAGGCATTACTGTCTCTCTGTGGCTACTAAGGCTGGGATTCATGATGGAGAAAATGGATTGAGACAAGGAATGGGATAAGAGAGCAACTAACAATAAAATCCAGCTCACAAACTATTGTCATTCATATCAATCTACACTTGAGAAACGGAAATCAGAGGTAACCAGGGTCAGTCTGCACATTATATATTCTACATATATAACATCACAAGAAAATGATCCCAACCTGGTCATCTAAAAACATTTTCCCAGTTTTACCAGGGATTTTAATTATCAACATAACATTGCATGTACATGCATATAATCTTGAGGAGACTCGTGCCCGCCATTTTGTATGTGTTCTTTCAATTATGTCAATCGAGTGTTGATTCATCTGGAGGCTGGTTTGCTCTGTCACATTGTCACTGGGACAGAGGAGATGTTGACAGAGAGGACATTGCAGATTGAGACCGTAGGGCTATATTCAAGCTGGTGGCGGTTGGAAATGAAGATAGGAGTGTGTGTGTGTGTGTGTGTGTGTGTGTGTGTGTGTGTGTGTGTGTGTGTGTGTGTGTGTGTGTGTGTGTGTGTGCGTGTGTGTGTCTGTGTCTGTGTCTGTGTGTCTGTGTCTGTGTGTGAAGGGAGGGTTGCCTGTGGAGCCGAGCATGTGGATGCCCACCCACTCAGGCCTCCCGGCCCTCGTCACTTTGCATCAATCCACAGCCCCTCGATAAAAATAGGACAGGCGTCCTAAAGCTACGCACTACTGGGGAGAGCGGCATTATGGGTCGACCCTAAGCATCTCTGCCTGAGATATGACTGAGACTGAGCCAGTCCGTTGTCATGCCATCCTGAATCTCTCACTTCTTCCCTCCTCTCTTTCACTCTCTTTCTATAACATACACACACACACAAACACACACACAAAAATCTATCTTGACGTTTGTTGCCTTTCGCTCTCACACACACGCTTACTCTCTAAATCTATCTTGACCTTGTTTTCCTTTAACAATACATACAGCAGTAGAAATGCCTGTACAAAGGCCCCGACTTAACAGGGCTGAAACCCAAGGACCTTAGCAAAGAGGGGGCCGCCCATAACTTTATGGGAACAGCACAGTAAGCTGCCTGCACCAGTGACCACACGAAGCCAAACCACAACACATTTTAAAAATGTTAGGGCTGTGTTTGACAGCATGTGCTTGTCCCTCAACTTACATGCTCAATTTAAACAGTTTGTCAGGATTTAACTAAATATATCTAGGCTATGAGGCAGTATACCAAAATAGAGTGCTGTTTTCACGGCATGCTTACCCATGGCAGCAGCTTCACACTTCATTACTGCAAGGCCAGCGACGTGTGAAGCCATTACACAGGAGCAGTGAGGGAGGAGAGAGGGGCAACTGATACCCCAAACACAGTCCTCCCTGGATGCAAGCTGAGGCCGCACGGAAACCCTCCATAATGTATTCAAACAGCTGCAGTGTTATTATCAGCAGAAAACTACTGAGATCACTCAAAGCAGGAAATATTGCACACCTCCTGACCCCTTGTCTACAGGGGTCCTGAACAACCTGAAGACCACCTACAACAAATCATGTACTGTACTTTCAGTGGGGTCTGCAAGCTTTTTGTTTAGCCCTCCTGTTTTTGTTGGGATTCTAGTATTATTGTTCATGCTGTGTGTCTCTCTATGTAGGCCTGCATGTTTGGATCCTGTTCTAAAGTCTTGTTCCTCCTCCCTGTGTGTATTATACAGACACTACCCCCATGACAAACTTCACCTGTGTGGCCGACACTCGCCTCAGAACACGATAGCTGCCACATAGGAAGATATTTTACCGTAGCGTAGGCCTACATGCACATCTCTGTTTATGTCTACTAACATCATATTTTCAGCATATCCAGATGATGCGTCGACCTTTCAAATAAAGAGGTGTTGGATGTAAAAAGAAACGTACAGCTCTATCAAGGCTCAATTGGTTCAGTCCTGGCAGGTGTTCGGAGCAAGATAAGCAGAATAAAATTAAGTCAACATCATTGAGTTATGAGCGCTATCTCAAACCAAAGCAAGAACTCGCAAATTAATGATTGTTTCTTGCCTACCGAAGACTATCAAGAAATAATCAGTAAAACGGTCTCTGCCTCCACCTAGTGACAAAGTATAACCGCTACTTACTCGCATGTGGGTGGTCAGAGATTTTCTATGGCAATAATCTAAAGAAAGCAATCTTCATATCAGACAGCGCTTTTTATATTTTTCTACGACAATACAAAAGTTTAGGTTTCAGAAACCTCACTACTGACTGTTGCTCACAAACAGGCAATTCACACGGACCGTCGCAAGGTGTCAGAAAGACCCCGTAAGGCCAAGATGGCTGCGCCCGTGCCAGACGCCGGGGAGTTTGAAAACTGGCTAAATGATCGGTTAGACTCCTTGGAGGTGGATCGTGAAGTGTATGGAGCGTATATATTAGGAGTCCTACAAGAGGAGGAGAGCGATGAGGAGAAAGTAGATGCACTACAAGGAATACTGTCAGCGTTTTTGGTGAATATGCACCGGCCGTGCCATGCTTAGCTGCTTAGAACTAGCAAGAACAGGTTGCCACTTGCCTCTTTCCACGGTCGAACTAGTCTAGTGTCAGTAAAAGATATTTGAGAATGTTGCATATAGATATCAATCTCTCTATCTATGATTGTGGAAATTCAGATAGCTAAACACACAATGCCATATGTGCTGATGTTTTCAGAAATGTGCTAATAAACATGCGCTTGCTTGGACACGCAATCATTGGCTACTTGTCATCACTTAGTTCACACACGCTGCCTGTGGCTATCCAACTAGACTTTACTAAGCAAGTTTGAGTGCCTCCAAACCTGACTTGCACCTGGACAGCGAATGTTATATCCATTCTGTCCAGGGCATTACTTAGAAACAAGTAATTGTTGTACTGATTGTAACCATATTTGGTGAGGAATACTCCGCTAACTAATAAGCTAGCCAGCCCTCTCTATTATTAGCTTGTTGTTGTGTGGGAGGCGGGTGGGGTGGTGGCAGGACGGAGGCTCTAGCCTATAGATTAGTAGGCAGCTGTCAGCTGATACACCGACTGTTTTTGATGGATTTGGTCGTGGTGATTACTATGTTTTCTTCCTGATTTAGTTAAACGTACTAAATTAATATTCTCGGTCTTCTTTGCGCAGGAGGATGACAAACTTGAAGATGTCTGCAGTGAGATCATCAGGCAGTGGACAATCGAGACCTGTGCCCGGTCTGCAGCAAAGAGCAACGTCGATGGTATGTGTGCCCAGGCATACCATCGACCAGTATCGCTAAAGATAACGTATGCCTAGTTCATTAGATTTTGGACTAGGCAATGAAATAGATTTGGGGAAGAGCACTTCAACGCTTAGAAGAAAAAGACAGGAAAGTAAACTAATTACTGTCTATTCATGTATTAAGTGGCTAATTACTTTGGCAATGGACAGAAAGCTACGTGTCATTACCATTACTTGTATGCTACAACAGACAATTACTGATTAATGATTGAGCAATGGACCGGTCACCAGCATGACCAGTATGCTATTCATGAAATCAATGATTTGTGTTAAAATGGTTAATTTCTGTCTCTGTGTCTGCAGCTGATGTCCAGGCCATAGCTAGCATGATAGAGAAACAAGCCAAGATTGTGGTGAAACAGGAGGTGGTGTCTGAGGAGTCCAAGAAGAGAAAAGAAGCCCTCCTGGCTCAATATGCCAACATCTCAGATGATGAGGAATATCCTTGGCTCAGTGCTTTATCATCCCTGTTGGGTGTTTTGCCATTGTTTTGGTTGTTTATGTACAGTGCGTCTTTTGCCCCTTCTTAATCATGTAAATGCCATATGGTGTTCTGTTAATGATGCCAACAGTGTTATGTTGGGACTGCAATGAGTTGCACCATGTCCATTTCCTTGACATCAACACTGAAGCTGAAGAAGAGGAGCCATCAGGCGGAGCTGGTCTAAATGAGAAATGTATCCTTTCTATCCCTCCTATTTTACTATGCTCATAAGGTTAGAAGTTAGGCTACCAGTTTAGTAGTGCATAGTGATATAGATGTAATGCAATTATTACTAGGATAAGTAACCTCACCTGGTTAACATCTATCAGGTAACAATGTATTTTAAGAGTGACTGACTCATTGTTTCTATTCAGGCAATAGTTTTGTCTCAATGGACATGTTAGACAATCAATTAGGATGTAGTGTGATGCTCCTTCACTGTAAGAATCAGCCCTGTTCAAGAACACTAACGTGGAGGAAGTGCTGAACCGGAAGAAGCAGCAGCGGGACCAAGCCCGTGACGACTCCCAGAAGAAGAAGGAGACAGACAAGATGCAGCGCGAGAAGGACAAACTAGCCAAACAGGAGAGGAAAGACAAGGAGAAGAAGCGCACACAGAAAGGGGAACGCAAAAGATGAAAAAAGAAAAATGACACTTTGGATATTGTCACATGAAATGTTTCATTATTGGACAAAAACATATGTATGTTGACATCTATTGACGCCTATCCCTTGTTAATTACATTAACATGACATCATTAGAACATGAACTCAATGCCTGAAATGTTTTACTTTTACCCCCCCCCCCCCTCCCATTTGTTTTCTAAATACTTTTCCTTATGATTTAAGTGTCTGTGTGGTGAGTAAACCAATTGTTGTCTATGGAATACATATAGTCCTGCCTCAACTGAATAAATAAAAGCAGTAGCAGCTCAATGGAAAACTGCTGGAAAAAATATGATACAGTAGTCTTCTCCACTAGCAATTGCTAACCTGCACAAGCTCTTGCCTGTAACCTGTCAGTAGGTCTACTATGTTGAAATTCAATTGCAGAATTCTTTACTATGTGTATGAACAGTTTCTTTCAACAGAGAGATGGTTCACCTGGAAAATGAAATAATTACTCATTCAAAAGATGTAGCCTGGAGGCCCTTTGCCTGGTCAAAGTGATATTCTGCCCTGGAAAATGTTTTAATGGCATACTAACTGTAGAACCATTGCATATACTGGAGAGAATAGTGTGGACAGGGAAGAAATAACCTATGGATTTGTAACTTCATAACTCACTCAAACATGGAGCTGCTGCTATACACTATGTGCCAATGTCTTGCAAAATGTCTTTAATCTCTACTCCATTTGGGATGGTTCACCAAAGGCTCACACATGTTTAATACATTTAGTTTCGCCCCCTTCTTACTTACTGTCTATGCACTCTTTTTCAAGAATACAACAAAGTTGTGGTTTTACCTCAATTATACCATGTACAACGATTGTTCAAACAGCAATGGGGTTCATTTATAACATCTTTTCAAATAAACAAATGCCATTTTCAAGACTGGTGCTTTATTTTATTTATTTTTTTATTTTTAACTAGAGAAAAAACTAAATACATAAAAGGCAATTTTCATGAAACATTAATTTCAAACAGGAACCTTAAAAATACAGGAGTTTGAACCTTTTATTCCTGTCATATATCTGTGTCATACTTCATTGATAGTGGTCATCAATCAAACATCATTGTTATATGACCTTAAGGTGTTAATATTCTGTTGTAACTTGGGAATTAGCTAGAAGTAGTGTGATTAACATTAATATAATTAATTTCAAAATAAGAAAAACATCAAACAAGATCAACAACCAATACATGTCTTGGTCCAGTTCAAATTCCTGACCCATTTAGAGTAAATTAAAACAGTTCTCTGACTGTGGTGCATTTCAGGTTAACAGAGGAAACACTCAAAGCTTCAAAAGTTGACGATTGATTAGTGTGTTACCATGGAATGTGAAAAAAAATTGGTACCATTACCATGTTCACTCAACTTAGGAAAATGCAATTATTACTTATGATTCACAATTATTTGTTCTTAAGAAATATACTGAGAACAGAATATCAAATTACATTTGAATAAATAAGTAAAACAAGAAAACATTCAACGGACTGACATGTTTGAATAATCATAAATAGTGTAAATAATATTCTGGCTTTACAAGATTCCCATTCTTTGAGATATGACACTAATTAAACTGTCACAAAAATGCTTTTAAGTTATATAGGATAAATTATGTCTTAACGCATTTCATATATGAATTCCTGAATCCCCATGAGCAACTATGGATAAAAGCAGGTCACGAAGGTAGCTAAACCTTAGCTCACATCACAATACTGATGAATATTGTATTGTAATTGATTCTACAGTGATCACCACTTCGCAGATAAGACATTTCTGATCAGGCTTTTAACTCCAATAGAGGCTCTTTTAAAGGGGAATTGCTGGGGCTATAGGGACTATTGGGATTCTCAATTCAACAGCATAATAGAATTGTACTGCCATTTAAACAAATGCAAACTACAGTAAATCCCAGTTTTCCCTTTACATTGTTCCATCAAACTTTTTCATCTTGAAGGATCAAACATTTTGATTCTATTTTAAATAATATTGATAATATCATCAAACTTCTTAAACGTACTCAAACTGAGACTACCTACAGGAATTAGTGTGCTTTATATAATGGTGCAATTAACACTTCATCCACACACATCCATGCATCCAAGGTTCTCCTCACTGTTCTTGCTTTCAGCAAGATCATGCATGAACGTGTCCCATGTCAACTGTATGGTGAGGGCATTAGAACTGCACTAGTCTTCTCCCTGGGCTGCTATCCTCAGAGGTACACTCGCTGTCTCCTTGCTCGTCCAGCTTCTCGGTGGTGGATTTGGGAAGGGTCATCTGTAGGGCACACCACAGGGCAGTGCGGGACTTCCTTGTGGTTGCACAGAGCTCCCTCAGTGCTATGGCAAGCAGCAGGATGTCTATCACAAAAGAAGCATAGAAGCCAAACCTGTCATTTAACACGTTCCTGTTGTAGGCCTTTCCATTAGAACTGAGCAAGCTGCTCATCAATAATACATGAAGGCAAAAAAGATAGTTGAGCACCTTCCCAAGAAAGAATATAGAGGGTGCCATTGAATCACAAATCGTGATTTGTGGAATAATACAATATTGGAAGTTAAATGCAGGGTGAGCTTAAATAAAACTAAAGGAAGTGGTTCATTCATTCCATGGTAGTGTTGAATTACCTCTGTCCTCTCTGAAATGAGCACCACCCTGCCTCTGCCTGTTGGACGTGTTGACAAATTCCTCCTTGCGTCTGGCTTGGGTAAAGTAAATAGCCTCTAGGTGTCTGTCCAAAGCTGAGCAAATGTTGGCATGGAGGGGGAAGCTGCGAACACGCTCCATTTTACCCAGAAGGCTCACCACCTAAAATGTAATAAAACAATTAATACTACAGGTAAAGGTCCGCAAATTAATTTGAAACACTTGCTTTACTACAGTAGATGGGTGTCAATATATCTCACAGCAGCTGTTGCTCAGATGGATCTACATAAATATCCTATTTTGTGACTATAGGCAATTTAAAAGACAATAACTTGAAATCTCACCCTGGCCTGTTCTTTTATCTGGTCCACTATGAGACGGTCGACTCTTGAAGGGTTTGGTGGGATCTTGGGAAGGGCACTGCTGCTCACAGCTGAAATCCGTTTTCCTGGATAGCTCTTGGTAAGGATGACCTCTGTCTAAAACAGAAAACACATAAAGAAAAATGTAACACCAAACAATCAAACCATACATACAAAACATAATACGCTAAGATATATTATAAGCAAGTAATATACAGTGGTGACATGAGCAGAGATGTACTCCTGCTTTGGCAATCTGGGATTGGTAAATCCATTTTTTGACTTTTAAATTAATGATGTATAGCCATTGATTCTTGAAGAATATAACTTGCCTTATAAATGCCTCATGAGATTAGTTCAACTGTCTTGCCCCATCAGAATCCAAAATATAAGCTTATTTGTCTGGTCCTTGCACTCATAGCTCCGTCTATGATTTTAAGAGTGGTTACATTTCGCCAGTCCTGTCCCTCAGCTGTTTACCAAAAAGTGGTGGGGTGACCGCTTTGTTATTGTTTGAATTCAGGATTGCCCCCTTAACCCTATCCCTAACCTTAGCCAATTTGCATGTTCTTTCCACACTCTTAAAATTGGGCTCATATTCTAAATGCTCACCTTCTTCCTCTCCTTCTCCAAGAGCCTCCATTGCTCATAGCACTCCTCCAAGTAGAAATGGAGCTGACTCATGGGTCCTCCTCGGTTCCTCATCATCCTTGGGGACCTGATCCCCGTCATCCCAGGAAACGGACCCTCTCCACCAGATCCCATCAGGTCATTGAGGTACGGGTTGAAACCTGCAAAGTCACTGTCTGGCAACAAGTCACACAGGTCCATGAGAGGAACAGAGCTGCCATAAAGGAATGAGGATCTGGAGTTGTAGTTCATCGGCACGTGGCAGGAGGTCTGTCTATGATCATTCACAGGGTACATGTACGGCAAAAAGGGTTGGGTCTTCCCGGCATTGACCGTGCCATTTCCTCCTCCAAATCTCTGAGATCCATACATGCTTCCGAGTAGGTCGATGTAAGGGTTCTGTAGGAGCCCCTGTTTCTTATCCCCCTCTCTTATGTGAGTGCCTGTCTGGGGCCTTGGCTTCCCGTCAAAGTGCTGCTGGGTGCATCCCTCACCCATTAGACCAGCCATATGCATCCTGTTCTTGTCCAGCTGCATTTCAAAGTCACCATCCCCAGCTCCCCTCCTCAGCCCATCCACACCTGTCCCAACCTGGTTCTGTCCTGCCCGGCTGTGGAGAGTTGGCCCATCGCCCTGACTATAATCTGGAATGCATGATGCACCTCTCTGCATTTGGTGGGAATGCTGCGGTACAAATTCTGACACAGAGTGTGACAGCATTTTGGACGGCCCAGATGATACACAGTTTCCTCTTGGCTGCTTGAGTTTATTCTGCATCTGGTTCTGTTGGCTGTGATGGGGAGCATACTGATTCAGGCTCGGGTTCATGGAGTGGGAGTTGGGTCCTTTCTGGGTGGCCATCTGATTTGGGTAAGAGCTTGGAGGATTGAAAGATGCAGAGAGTGCTTTTGGTTGCTGAAAGTACTCAGCATGTTGTGGACCAAACCCAGATGTATCTGTAGAACCAAAGTCACTCTGCAATGGCTGTTTCCTTGATCCTCCATCAGTCTCTCTTTGTACTGCTCCAAGCTCCCCTCCCAGTTCCTTTTTGAACTGTATGGTTTGAGTGCTGTGCGCTGGCATTCTGGAGCCGGTGAAATTCCTCTGTTCAGTCATGCTGTCTTCATATTGCATCTGCACTGTCTGTCTGCTCTGGTGCTCCCTGCCACATGAGTTGTCCTGCTGCTCACCCATCATTAAAGCCTGGATATTGCTGGCCAGCTTGTTGACATCTTGCATGGTATATTGCTTGGTCCTTCTGGGCTTGACACTGCTTTGGCCTGAGTACTCTTCATAGTACTGATCCAAGCACTGGCTATTCATCTTGTTCTGGGGTGCAAAAGCATCAGTGTGATCAGAGAAAGCATTCAATGAACCACTGAACCCTCCAACCTTTTCATTTGCATTGTACTCCTCGTGTTTACTCTGTCTAGTCTTTGGCAGGTAGGAGTTCCCCACATTGGGCATGTGAAGACCTGGCGGCTTCTGCACTTCTTTGGTCTGTAGGGAGTAGGTGTCCATGTCTCCATTGTAGGAAGAGAAGAGCCACTGCTCACTGTCGTCAAAGCCACTGAAACGCTGGTAACACTCTTCAGAATCTCTGTTCATTGACTGTCCTTGTGCTTTATTGAAAGGCTCAGAGTAAACATGGTTTGGCGGAAAGGCTGAGTGGGGCTGAATTTTCGACTCTGACTGGAAGTACTGTGTACAATCCTCCCTCATTGAATTAGGAGACCAGACAGATTTCAAATTGGATGATGTCCTGGAAGAGGAATTGAGAACTTAAAAGTTAATATAGTACACTTCTAAGGTGATAATTAGAGTTGGAGTAATCTAATCTATTGATTCAATGTACTTCTGATTAATTTTTAAATTGTACTTGTAATTTAAAGATTAAATAACTCACTCTTCAGTATAGTAGCTGTCCATTTGATCAGCCTCTTCCAAGATATTTGACACCAGCCCATAGAGATCAGCTTGACTTCCACAGTCATTTCCATCGGTGAGGTTCCTTCGAGATAAAAAAGGGTAACAGTTAAAACTTGTAAATATTTTACATTTTTTAAATATTGTTGACATATAATTCAGATAGAGTGGCGCTTGTACATTTTCACTTTAAAAAGTTCAGGCCTTTGGATAGTTTTTCCAGATTATTAAAAGTTCAACTGATCCTCAAATGGTTAGTCAAAGAGGATAGTGGAAGGCAGGAAATGGGACATGCTGTGGGTAATGCTGCTGCTATCACCTAGTATCAGAGTGCTAACAGTGCACACTCGTTGCTATGCTGTTTTCATAAATGTCTCTGATTTCAGAACACATTGACACTTTTTTTATTAGACTCCCAATAATTTCCCAGAATATCTCACACAAGAAACTGCCTGTCACCTGCCTGTCTCATCTGCTGACCAACGTTCATTTACCTGCTTTTAACATTGTTCTGGGTGCAATCAATGAATTGATATGGATCATCATGAGCAGACCAGGGTGTGTAGGTTGTGTGAGGCTCCTCTGGCAGTTGGACATCAGGTAGTGGAATAAAAGGCTGTGACAACCTTCCATTGTCCCCTGTTCCACAGATCTGTAAGATAATGAAGCAAAAATGTATTAAACCCTTAACAAAGGGTAAGTGAGATATACAGTAGGTGATAAGTTGACAATATCGATAATCTCAAATAAGTTATTAAAATAAATGAGTGGTCCTCAATACTGTTCCTATGTATTTTTGTTTTAACATATTAAATTGTATGAACGTATGAATGAATTGTATGTATAAATTGTATGTTTTTCTTATCACAATGCACTTTGATGTCATGCTTTGTATTATATATTATGTAGGCTATTTTTATTTTTTGTCATTTGATTGAATGTAATTTGTTAATATTGTTATATAATGTTTAATTGAGGAGTGACATTTTTTGATAGTTTTCTAACCCTACCTTGATAAAAAACAAAACATTTTACATAAGTCAATTTGGATAGGACATGACACTTCCATTAGGCCTATCATTCTTTCCTCAGACATTGATGTTCATATTGAAACCTTATTGAATACATCTCACCTGATGCTTGTATGAAGAAAAAAATGAATCTGAACCAGATGATACGCTTTGAAATCGATCAAACGCCATTCTCACTCCCCTTGTACTTGCACTGATTCTACTTCTTACTGCATTATTGACCTGGAGAGAAATTGATGTGAAAAGACATTAAAATGTAACTACATATTATGGTATGGTAATAAATAACATTCAAAACCGGCAAGTTAGGCCAAGGATAAGGATACCTCGCTATAACCAACAACCCATGACCAAATGTTGGTCGCAACAGCCCATGTACGCTAACCTAACCCTCAAGTTAACCTACACATGATCAACGAGAGCAAACGGGTTAGACTAATTCCTGGAACAACATTTCAGAAAATTCTGACAAAACAGTCATGTCACGAGACAGGTATTTGAAGCTATATCTAGCTTTGATATATTGTTTTGATCAGATCACTGCACTAAAATAAAATATCAATGAGTGCTCAACTATTGGTGAGCATGTGTTCAGCTACCGAAACTCGATGTTCACATTTCAGGAACTAGACTTACCCATCGCTAGCAAGTAAAGATAGTTGGCTCGACCTTGCCAACCAGGGCCACTACTAAGTTTGCTTTACAAGTTTTACAAACCATATTTACTGAAGAAGTTGAACAAAAACAAAACAATTTTTCTACTAAAATATGTTGATGATAATTTTCAATGTTGAGTCTCACTTCATCTTATAAAATAACGCTTTAAATACAGTTATAGCCAGATCTAGCTAGCTAGCTATCCCGATGCTGCCATGGCATTTACTGGCAGTGGCAATCTAAGTTTAGCTAGCTGCTTACCTCCATAAATTCGCTGACTGGCACTGAAGTTTTTTTAACAAGGTTTTTACAGATTAAATATTCACAATTGATCACACAGATTAACAAAATAGCTAAAACTGTTTAACGTCACAGCGCAATGACAGAGTAGAAAAAAACGGTGCGGGGCAACAGTTATTTGATCTCGAGCTTGCCTGTTGCTCTTTGGTTACTAGAAGTCTTCGTTCGTTGACGCCTCGACGGTGCTCGAGATCGGCAAATCAACACCCGCGAAGTATTTTCTCTCTTCTGTCCCGGGTGTTCATTGGTCAATGTGAAGTGTTTGTATCCAATGGGCATCTAATGGGGGATGGGGAATATCCAAAGGGCTTAGCAACTGGATATTTGCAACTGGATATTTGCAACTGAAGATTTTGAAGGCCTAAATGTCAATTTGTATCTGAATGAACCCAAACAAAGTCATTTCATTTTAATCTACTACTTTTTTCTCTCTCGCACATCATACTATTATTGCATATTATAAATAATCTATGTACCTTTCCAGTAGGATTCTGTTATGGTTCTATGACTGGAACAACACATTTTTGACAAGCACACATTTCTGACATTCTCTTAAACCATGGATAAAGTCCCTTCCCATGGATTCCTTTTGGCCTGGAGATGGAGAAGCACTGTTGGGTGTATTTGTATTCAATAAAAAAGGTATTCATATCGGGGGAATAGTAGGCTATAGCAGTTCACATTACATCACGCAAAGTTTCAACGTTCATAGACACTCGGTTGTAACTGTATTGATCACAAGAGGTCGCTATCGATCTACTTATTTTTTGCTTTGGTCATTTTTAAATAGGATGTTCTTTGCTTTTTTCTGTGAGGTTGCAAGAAGGCAAGCAGATAAACACGACGTTAACGACAGAAAGACATATAGAAAGAGTCGTTTCTCAAACAAATTGTGTTTCAAAGTTGATATGCCTGCGGCACACACTAGCTACTGCTTGGATTGGTCAGTAACACATTTTGGGAAGGCAGGGGTGGAAATCTGTTTCAAGACCCCCGTATCCCTCCTCCTCCTCCTGTAGAAACCAACCCACTGGGAAAGTTGCAAGGGGAACTTGAAACAGTTTGATTGGGCCATGCGAGTTGCACAAAGGAAAAAGTCAAGCAGCCCATTCACCAGGCGAGCAACAGTTTTAGCTTTGAGTGCCTTTATCCGTGTGCTAGTTGCGTTAAGTTCCTAATGCTTACGCATATACATAGGATATTTGCGTTTCATGATTTTATCCGGCTTTACGATGAAAATGAATTTTCATATGAGTTTCGCTACAATTGTAACACTCGTACTGCATTCCTTGGTATCAGCGCAGTATCAAGGGGATAATGGAATTGCTGTTCCGGACCACGGATTTTGTCAGCCTATTTCAATCCCGCTATGTACGGACATCGCTTACAATCAAACTATAATGCCCAATCTGGTGGGCCATTACAACCAAGAGGACGCGGGACTTGAGGTACATCAGTTTTACCCTTTGGTAAAGGTGCAGTGCTCACCGGAGCTCAAATTCTTTCTGTGTTCCATGTATGCGCCTGTGTGTACAGTTTTGGAAAAAGCCATTCCACCGTGTCGCTCTATATGCGAGAGGGCAAAGCATGGCTGCGAGGCGCTCATGAACAAGTTCGGCTTCCAGTGGCCAGAGCGTCTCCGATGCGAGAATTTCCCCGTGCTTGGAGGTGGGCATATTTGCGTGGGTCAAAACGACTCGACTGCTACTGCCCCACCCGTCCACATGCCAGTCCCAGGAACTCCTGGTGTCCACGTCTACTCCACACCAGATAGGCCCTTCCGTTGCCCAGCTGTGCTTAAAGTGCCCTCATATCTGAATTACAAATTTCTGGGGGAACTGGATTGTGCAGCACCATGTGAACACTCTAGGAGCAGTGGGGGGTACATGTTTTTCAATGATCAAGAGATTCAATTTGCACGCATTTGGATCCTCATCTGGTCATCCTTATGCTGTGCATCCACCCTATTCACTGTAACCACCTACCTAGTGGACATGCAGCGCTTCAAATACCCAGAGCGGCCTATCATCTTCCTCTCTGGGTGCTACACCATGGTCTCTATAGCATATATTGCTGGCTACTTCCTCGGGGACAAAGTGGTGTGCAATGACAGTTTCACTCCAGAGGGATATAAAACAATTGTGCAGGGGACCAAAAAAGAGGGGTGCACCATCCTCTTTATGATGCTCTACTTCTTCAGTATGGCCAGCTCCATCTGGTGGGTCATTCTGTCACTCACCTGGTTCTTGGCTGCAGGCATGAAGTGGGGCCATGAGGCCATAGAGGCCAACTCCCAGTACTTCCACCTGGCAGCGTGGGCGGTACCTGCGGTGAAGACCATCAGCATTCTGGCCATGGGGCAGATAGAGGGGGATGTGCTCAGCGGGGTCTGCTTTGTTGGCCTCAACAGTCTGGATCCTCTGAGGGGGTTTGTGCTGGCCCCCCTCTTCATTTACCTGTTTATCGGGACCTCCTTCCTGCTGGCTGGTTTTGTGTCTCTTTTCCGCATACGCACCATCATGAAACACGACGGGACCAAGACGGAGAAGTTGGAGCGCCTCATGGTGCGCATTGGGGTATTCAGCGTGCTCTACACAGTCCCTGCCACCATTGTCATCGCCTGCTTCTTCTACGAGCAGGCCTTCCGCCACCACTGGGAGCGCAGCTGGGTCAGTCACAACTGCAAGGGCCTGGCCATCCCATGCCCTATGCAGTACACCCCCCGCATGACCCCCGACTTCACTGTCTACATGATCAAGTACCTCATGACCCTCATAGTGGGCATCACCTCTGGTTTCTGGATTTGGTCTGGCAAGACACTCCAGTCTTGGCGCAAGTTCTACACTAGGCTCACAAACAGTAAACATGGAGAGACCACTGTGTAGAAGGCTAACCCATGGGACATCTTTTTGGTTATTTGTTCGAATGTGTTTTATAGTGCGTTTGTTTCCTTTTTTGTTAACTTGCTGTCAGAGTGGTACTTTTATACAATGATCAGATACTGCCAGTATTTTCCTTGAACTTTGACTGAATTTTTCTCTTATCAAATATGCATGCCAAAATTCAAGCTTGTAGGAGTGGGGGGTGGGCTTGCCCAAAGGACACTGTTGCTGATCTAAGAATGATCCAAAACCTGACTTTCTGAACAAACAACAAACATGGTTACTGGGTGCCATGTGCTGAGTTGTTCTCCTCCCCCACTCTGCTCCTGCTCTTTTTTAAAGATACCAGCCATAAAAACTCTCCAGTGAGAGTGAGAATCCAGCTGGGAATACAGTGAGTGGGGGAAGGAAGCCTGAAAGGATGGCCATTTTAACTTTGTTTCACTCTGTGAACATGTCAGATGTAATTAAATGCAACTGTAAATAGTATTTGTAAAGATATGAAATTATATATTTGTATTTAAAGAAAGGAACTTTTTTTGTTTTTTTTGACAGCCATAGTGCTTGGTTAACTTGCACACCCCCTCTGAATGGAGCCATGCTCTTGTCTGTGTCTAGGCTATATATTTTTCTGGCAGTCTTTCTACGGCACAACACATTTGAAGTTTCTCATCTGTCAAACACAGATCTGTAATCATTTTCCCTCAGATGCATCAAATCGGGGAAGCTGTGTGTTATTACAGATAGTCTCTGGATGTGCACATTCCCTACTTGGCTCCTCTCGCTCCCCTTCCTCTCTGGTCTCCCCTCACTAATAAAGTGCCTTGGATCTGAGAAGCAAGGGAGCTTGGGTGTAAGGGGTAAAAGCTAGAGGGAAACTATCCACTATCCATGCCTTTTAGTGTGTAAAAACTATTTGTCAATAATCAGCTTTTTTTTTACCAAAAAGTTACCAGAGACCACAATAAGAGACCCTCCTTTTTGTAATGTGTTCATGAACTGATGGGTTTCACAAATAGAAAAGTATCTCTCAATGTTTGTTGTGAGAACTTGTGATGTGAAAAGTGGTGTGAATCTGGCAACCCCTAATGAACAAATGTATTTCACATGATAGAAGGGGGAAGGGCGGGTGACGACACAATAAAAGCCACATGATTTCATGATTTTTTACAATTGCTGTCTTTGTGTGTCCTTCTGTGAGTCTGGTATCGTGTTGATGTTGATGTAAGATGCAGCCTCTAAAACTGGCCAGTCTATTTCTAATGTAACCAGATTCAGCCTGAACACAAAGTAATAATGAGGAAAATGTAGACGTTCCTTATAATCCATCTTCAACAAAAGTCTTTTTTCCAGGTGTATTTTTCTGGTTGTAGCTAACAATTCCCCCTTTTGGAAACACAATCCAAATGCTCTGCATTAAAAAACATCACTCTGCCTCTGGAGAAAGGGATATCACATTTCTACTCTATTGTATGTTCTGAGGGCTGGCAGTTTCACGGTCTGGTCCCAATACAATGCCCTTATTTAGTCCTAAGTCATTCAATTACGATGATGAGGTGCTGCAAGAGGCCCTAATGTAATGTGGCCTTGCGCACAAGCGTGTGGCTATGGGTGTATGTGAGGCCTCATTACGTGTTTGTCAGTTGCTCTGACTATCTAACTATCTGTGTCTGTTGTACACTCCCTCTCCCTTCCACTGTGACTAAAATAGGCTTATTCTCATGGTCTCCATCACGTTGCCCTTGCCACCATGTTGACAGTTGAGTCATACCTTAACATCTGTTAGCTTTCAGACTGTGTGGCGACTGCCATGGAAATGCATTACCCGTGGCTCTCCACGGTATAGGGCATGAGGTAACATGGATGTCTGTTATGACATACCCTTAGAAGGCATATTAACTTCCAACTGTGAATACAAATACAGAGTGTGTTTCGTTGTTTGTGTGCTCAGATCAGATTTGAAGGGAACATAAATCTCTGCATGTGAGTGTGAAAGGAAAATAATGGTGTTGGGCTTCATGGAGTATTTCATCTTTCCAAAGTAAAGTACACATATAATACCGAGCTGGAATCCCCCAAGTGATGCATGACTGAAACTGAACCTCCTCTGAGGTGATGTAATGAAATAAATGTAGTGTTGGAGAAAGTGGATACTCCCATGATCCCTAACACCTCAAGCATTGAGGCTTGGAACTATACTTGAGAAACACACACGCATACAATCATACTGTATGTAGTCACAGTACAGTTTCAGAAAGGATACACCTATACTGTTCATTACATTTTTTCGCAAGTAATCTTGAAAAAGTTTGAACCTACTGTGCCTGTAGACAGCTCCTTCTCTCTAGCAAACTTGAAATCTATCCCTTGGTCAGATAAGACAGACACTTTGTTTTTCTTGTACCTCACTGGTAAAGAGGGGAACCGTGTGTGGCATGGAATAAGGAGTAGGGTTGTAACAACAGACAAGTAAGTGTGACTTAGGATAGCAAAAGAAATGGCGCCTTGTTGGGGGGTAAAAAAGTTATAAATCTACCTGTCCCACTCCTGCTCTGCCCCTCTGGCCCCGCCCCTTTATCCCCAACCCCCCTTCCCCTCTTTCTAGCCCCCTTTTCCTTCTCCGCTCAGATGAATGGGGGGAATGCAGTGAGTCAGTGGAGCAGCACTGGGCCTTGGCCCAGTGACAGACAGTCTCCTGTGTGCTGCTCACATCAAAGGGCTGCAGAAACCTGACTAGCTCCTTGTAAACAGGGCCGCCTGGCCTGAAGGCCCGCTTCCTGCGCTTAACTCAACTTAATGGCTGGCTTGTTTGGTTTTTCACTGAAGCAGAGAGAGAGACGAATGAGGAGTGAGGGAGAAGAGGGAAGGGGGGAGGCGGGTGGGGTTCTGAGATTGTTCTAAGGGTGGGGAGGGGGTTTGGAAGGTATTTTGGAAAATTATATTTAATAGGGGTGCTTTTTTCTTTCTCCAAGAAAAACTAAAAAGAAGGGAAGAAAAGAAGAATCAGGATGGGGAAAGATGTTGTTGCCATATTGTGAATCCGTAGACATAAACCTTGGCTTTTGGACCCTTAGAACTAACTGGAAACAGATGGCCAGATTCACTTTTCAGAATGTTTTGAGTTTCTCCAGCAAAGCCCTTTTCACTTGATATTGTCTGTCAGGTCCTACTAGCATGACCCAGCAGGAAGACTGCATAAGCTTTACATGGATTTCTACCTGACTGGCTATAGCACATCTGTCCTTTGTGTGTAGAAGCAGGCTGACTATGAAGTTATCAAGCTGAGACGATTAAATTCCCAAAATGAGGTAGCACTCTATGTGGGTCAGATACTGTAAAGCTTGTGACCGGATTTTATGAGGCAGCTTCAGTATGTCTGTAGATGTGTTCTCCCTCTCTCTCTGTTTGCTGATTTGAGATCCATGCAGCCGATTCCTCCTCGAGGGCAAGAAGGGACAGGCAGAGTAGTTGGCAGAAAGAATGCTCTTAAAATGTTGTCTACGTGATCTCACCCTGATTGAAAGAAGCCTTCAAAGTGTCAGAAAGATGGACTATGTTTTTCATCTGAGGTGTCTGTATTCAAGCTGTTGGTGTGGGTCCACTGTCTACCTGTGGATGTGGTATTTGTTGTTACGAAACTGTTGGAAATGATTAGGAGGCACTGTTCTACTGGGTTGTACAATCAAAGCTAGAAGGGAAGTACAGAGACAAGAGGGGTGAAACGATTTTTAAGAAGGTTTGGGGCGGACAACAGAGGCAGAACAGGAAGGAACAGAAGAAAAGAAGAAGAAAATACCTCAACTCGGGTCTGTTACTAATCAAGTCATGGGCCGATCTCAAAGAGGAGAGTCATGCTCTGAGGGCTAACGCTCAATTAGTCATCGTCAGACATTACCCCAAACTAAATGGGGGCAGTTGAGATTTTCCAGACCTCACGCTATATCTCTATATCTCACTCTCCCTTGAAATCATAAGAGGAAGTCCAATATGTTCCCGTTCCTCCTACCCCAAGCATGGATTGCTTCCTGAGGCCACCTCACAAGTAGGGGGAGGGAAAAGAGAGATTTGGCAGCAGAGAGGAGATTCAAATGTGTGTTTTAACTTTATTTTCAGTTTGGCTAAACATATTATATATTCTCTATAGCCATCTTGAGTATCCTGCAGTGATGTCTCAGTCTCAGTGATGTCATGCTTTGTTCATGTGCTTCTCTTTGAGCCCATAAACAAACTGCCATGAAATGCAGCTCCTTATAATGAATGTCTTGGATATCCTGTCCTGGGTTTCTCGGTTATGTTGTGAGGCCTTGTGGACATTTGGATTGAAGAGCCAGTTGAAAGGTTCACTGATTCCTCGGCTGGACACTAGCGAGAGGGAATATTTGTGTATCTGAACAAATTGTGACCTTTTTTTCTAAATAGCATTGAAATAAGATATTGAATTAATCTGTACATTTATATGTTTTTAAATATCTCACTCCCATCTCATTGAGTGGAGCTTATGGGAAAATAAATGAGAAAATAACTTTTACTTGCTGGTGGTGAGTATCGCATGTGTTTTAGTGTTCAGAAGTTGTGTTGGCAGAAGAGAATAGAACAGAAGCAGCAAGCAACTGTGGTAGAGCTTCTAGTCCACTTCGTTTCCTCCACCCCCTCCATAGCTCACTCTCAAGTTTCGCGCACACCATTTGTCTGGGTTTTTATGACCCAGTGAGTACACAGGCCACTCAGAGGTGGCTTGGGAAAGATAGATGGGTGAGGCCCAGGAAAAAACACACACACACACACACACACACACTCAAACGCAGATACATACACACACACACACACACACACACACACACACACACACACAAACACTTGAGGGAGACCAACTCTTCCTCTGCATGGGTAAGTTGTCCTCGTCCCAGCCCCTGTCTTTGAGAGCCTGGTACTGGGCGTGTGGTAAAGAGAGAGAGGGAGCGCCCCAGAGCTTCTCCAGCTGCTGCACAGAGAGGTGCCGACAGCTGCGTTACGGATATTTTGGGAGCCTGAAGCGCGCCTGGGATAATGATGGGCTTGATTTGGAGGAGAGAGGGGTGTTGATGCGAAGCCAGACACCACACTGTGTACACAACCATGCCACTCTTAGCTTAACTCTGGGGGCACAAGTAGTAACGGCACAAGTAGTAACAAGCTGGTGATGACAATACAAACAGAATGATGGGGTAAATCTAATTTAAATTTTAACAATTTAACACCATCTTGTCATCTTATTATGGCAACGGAACTCTTGTCAAACCTGAAATTATGACTGTGACTAGTTAGGACTAAAACACAAACAATACAACATCTAATCTTTGATGAAAACTCCAACCTGCTATCCCCAACCTCTCTGTTCTTATGGTCCAGTGTGTTGTTGTGGTTTTCAGCTCAGATTGTTTTCCTGTGGCAAAGAGGGCCATGGCGAAGACAAACACAAACACCAGTGGTCAGTTTGGTTAAAGATGTGGAGTGAAAGCACTTACTGTCCCACCTCACTGCACAGGAACCCACCCTTGCCTGTCTGACGTAGCTGTGGGCTCGCTGGCCTCCTGAATCAGCCCCTGTCTGTGGCTGTGGTACACAGAGCTGCTATAGCAACTCAAGTGACCTGCAGACCTGAA
The DNA here is from genome assembly GCF_951799395.1 of Argentina silus. NCBI lineage: Eukaryota > Metazoa > Chordata > Actinopteri > Argentiniformes > Argentinidae > Argentina > Argentina silus. The sequence goes on from NC_139663.1 coordinate 8,775,859, forward strand.
ACCAAAGAGAAGAGTTGATGACTTAGATGGACCTCCAGGGCTGACGTAGAGATTTGAAGGGAAGGTTTTTGATGTAGAAGAAAAGTTCAACTAGTGTTAGGCTTCAATGCTATGAAAGTGAAGTGAAAAGACACATTTCAATTTCAAATAGGATCACATTCAAAAGCATTCAAGTTGGGCATTGTCATAATCGTCAAAAATGCTCTTGTCATCTTACAACTTTTTGGCATGTCTGTACATGATTGGACCCTGTGGTATGTGGTGTACATCTGAAAAATCGAAAAAAGATACAATGTTCTATCCTTTCATTTTCAATGGGTTCTCTCCCTTGTGGGCTGGTAGCCCTGCAACCCTTCCCCCAGGTGATGACTTATTGCGTCGGCTCCTCTCTGGCGAGCGCCGGTCCCCCTGTTTTAATGGGGGCCTTCTTAACTGCTCTTTCAGAGGAATTTACAACCCTGGCCCTGCACCACTCTGCCTGCGAAAGGGGAGGCGGGGAGGGAAGCACACAGGCGCATTGTCCTAACAGAGCCAGGAGTGGAAATGTACCGCTGGAGGCAAGGTGGCTGCAGTGCTTTGTGTGTGTGTGTGTGTGTGTGTGTGTGTGTGTGTGTGTGTGTGTGTGTGTGTGTGTGTGTGTGTGTGTGTGTGTAAGTAAGTAAGTAAGTAAGTAAGTAAGTGTGTGGTTATAGGAGGGCTGGAGCTCTATAGGTTTTCTCTGTAATTTCTCCCTCCCTGTGCAGTGTAATTACTTCCATGTGGGCCCTGCCCAAATACCAAATACAGAGGGAAAGAAATGGTGGAGGGGCCTCACTGAGGAGGTGAGAGTAAAACACACACACACACACACACACACACACACACACACACACACACACACACACACACACTAGTGACAGTGGGTCAGCTGTTTTTTTTTAACTGCAGCCACCCACAATTTCTAATAACCCGTCCGCAACTGCCCGAGAAGTGAAGTGAAATTGAAATTTGTGAAGTGAAATTCCAGCACCCAACCCTAATCGCAAATATATATTTTGCATATATTTTGCAATATATGATTTGGTGTGTAAGCCTAGGCTACTTGGCATGCAGTTACAGTTAGGCCCTAAACCTGCCACCCAACCGCCCTTCATCCACACAATATTTCTTGACCCTAAACCCACCGCCCCTGCGCATATAACCGCTGGGACTGTGGGATATGTGTCAACCCGCGCATCACTAACACACACCTTAAAAAACATGGTCTGTCACACCACTTAAATAAATTATAAAAAATAACATCATATGTGTGAGTACAATCAAACTTCATAAAAACTGGTAACATACATTCATACCAGAGTAATTACCAGTAAAACATTTCCTCATATTTAAAGCTTCAAATCTCAACATTGTGTGGTTATGGCAATGGCATAAGACCACATTTTCTAATTTCCATCCTCCAATCCAAAGGTTGTGTGGGGATTTTTGGAAGGCTCTTGCTGCACGTGTTAGGCTGTATGTTGAAAGGCCTTGGGGACAGGCGCTCCAGACATTCATGGTCAACGTGTGGAACTAATGAAGCAGAAAAACAACAGGCCCCTCTGCACGTCAACCTCCCTGCCAAAAAGGCCGCTAAGATCGACCTCATCTGGGCCGTGGACCGGAAGACCCCTAAAGCCATCCTAAAGCCCAATACAGTCTTATCAGTTATATGTGGTCCTTGACCATATGTCAAATGTTTAAAAGAGAAAACATTATTTGAATAATTCCTCTAAATATATCATCCCGAAAAAAAGAGCAGCAAATACCTAAAATGACCCCATGCACTCTTGGCCCACATTGCAATATTATTGCTCTGAGGAGAGCTGCATAACTTTACATAAGTGTTCTACTGCTAAGCAACACCCCCTGCTGTTCTCTCATGCCCTGTCCCACTGGGTTTGCCCAGTTCTACATATCCTGTGTACACACATACAGCATAAAGCCTGCTCCAAATGATCCCTAATGGTTATACCATATTAAAACTCTTTAATGGTGTTACGGATAAGGTATATCTGTATATCTGTCAAATGGGTTTTCTGCCTCCTTAGTGTGCCATAGAGTGTGAGACCAATTTTCTCTAATAGAGATCAGGAAATTCCCTTAAAACCTCTGTTTGTGATTCAACACAGAGAATTGTGGGGTCTTTGGGTGTTGGCTAAGGTTAGGTTTGACAGCAGAATACTCAATAAAAGAGGGCTTGCTGTGACCCTATCCAATTTCCGGGGGATATTGAGTACTGGCATTGCTAGGCCTAACAGAGCAGGAGGCCCCACACCAGACTTCTCCTGTCTCTGGCACAGCCAGAGACCCTGTCGGCCAGTTTGTCCTGCAGGCCTGAGAGAGGAACCCGCTGCTATGGGAGAGGTCAGGGGGCATCATCTGGCCGACGTGCTACATTTTTTTACCGGCGCCTTGCATACACTTGGACACACTGACAGTGATGGTAGGGTGCTTTAAGAGTGCTCATAAACACAGGGAATAAACTGTGAGTTTTTCCTCCAGGCTAGTGTTCAGATGGAAGTGGAGGAGATGTGAGGGGAATGTGGTTGGACAGCGGCATAGGTGGAGCTAGCCTCAGCTGATCCCAGCTGTCTGTGTCTGTGTACCCTCAAACACCACCAGGCCCTAATCCCCTGGAGCTAAGGGAAGCAAATGTTCACACTGAACCACCCAGGAGCAACAGCCCTAGCCACAACAGCCCCAGCAAACGTCTCCCAATTACATGAGAGACTGTGTGGCAGGTGACAGCCTCACCTACTGAGCCAAATGGCTTGGAAAAACAAGGCAGACACGGAATGTAGACAGTAACAATTACAACAAAAACAAATCAACACTCAACATGTGGATTGAAGTTGTAGTTTTATTACAACACCACGCCCACCACCATAGAAATGCATTATGCTTCAGATTAAAACAACAAACCAAATGGTACAGAGTGAAAGATACCACAGAGATATAAGATGGGGGAAATATACTGTATATAGAAACAGCATTGAAAAGGGGGAAATTGTTATAAGCCAGAGCAACTTTTTTTCCTATTTTCAATTGTAGCATATGCTTATGGCAGTGGGTATACAATAAGCATTGGTCTGGATCTTGAGTCCAGCTGTTAGCTCCCTCTTAACCAAAAGTTTCATACACCTCTCTTCTCTTGATGTCCTGGAAGAGTTTCATCCCCATGATGGATCCAGCGAACTGAAAAAGAGACAAGAAGGAGCCTATCTTTTCTTATCTGTTTTATCGCCCTGATTTTTCCTTCAGGGCAAGACATAGCAAAATTGACTACAAATAAAAATCAAAGGTATCGTTGCATAACAAGATCATTTGCAAATGAATAAGACACGGCACATGACATTGATAGCATTAAGGCCTAAAGAGAAAATGTTGTTTTACCGCCATAAGCCCCAGTACAATGCAGGTGGCCCCTAACCCCACCAGGTTCCTCTTCAGGTATTCTTTGATGACTGACACACAGCCCTGAGGGGACAGAGACAAAACATACAGCACACTCTAGCACAGGGGCTCTCACAGGGTCTTAGACTTGTCCTTCTCCTCTCTCCATTGTCACAACAAATCCCATATAGGGTGATCATGGTCAGCATTCGGTTCACCTGATCTAAGGCCAGACCCCCCCATCCCTTTTTGCCCTGGGGCTATGGTGTTAAATAGAGACACACAGACCCTCTGATAGATGTTGTCCGTGGTGACGACCTGCAGACAGGCAGCAGCATCAATATGACAACAGGAGTGTGGTACGGCACTGATGTTCCCATGAGAGTCCTGGAGCCAGTCAGTGTAGCTTTCTGCACCACAGCAGTGGAACTAAAACACACATGTGCACACAAACAAACATTGTGAGCATCCTCAACCGGTTACCTTTATTCTATTAAGATCTGAATGATATGAGACCTAAGCACTTACTGCATGCTGTATTTCATTGATAGCAGGCATGTCCCCTGCACTGTGTTTCATGATCACCTCTTTGGTTTTCGTTGTGATCCTTCTTTCCACCTGCAGAGGGTGCAAATAACCCAGACTACAGTTCCCAAACCACTATGAATATTATTCCTAAAATGATCAGTTATTAGATTAGTATCTGAGGAAAATGATTTTTTTCATAAATGAACAACGTGGTACAATAGGACACTCTAGTCATGTTTACCTGGCTTCGGAAGACATAGAAGAGAATCCCACACACTATCTGCAAACTGAAGATCAGCATGAGGAAGCCTGTGAACTACAGAGTACAATTGAAAGTAAAGAGGGGGGGGCGCAAAATACATAATGTGAGACAGGTTGGAGGTTATGATTCTATAGGGCATATTAACAACTCCTCCTCCCCTGAGGGTTACCCACCAAGCCCAGGAGTAGGCGATCGTCGGCCCAAGCCCCAATGGCGCCCACGAAGGACAGCAGGGAGATGATGATGCCCACCGCTATGAGGAGGATGGAGGTGTGAGACAGGCCCTGGGACATGTGGCTAACTGACTCCACCTCTGTATACATGGGGCGAGACATGGCTCCTACAATGACCAGGGCTAAGCCAGACACCTGGATTCATACACACAGGGACAATGAAAGTGTACTGTAACCACACACCATACAGTCATCACACACCAAAGGTTCACTTGATGTCAATTGAACCTTTACCATTTATTTTATATACAGTACGTCACCCTCAAGTTGCAGTTGGAGGGGTAGTAGGATAGTAATGTTGGACACAGTTTAATATGTACAACTTACCCAAAAGAGAGTGTTAAAGAGGATTACGAAGAACTTAACCGAGTAGATCATTCTTCATACACGCTGCCTGGAAAACATCAAACATAAATGTAATGCCTACCCTTTTTCTTGCATAGTGTAAACACAAAATTGGGAAAAAAAACAATAAAAGAAAGGAAACTTTTGTAGAAAACAAAATTTTAAAATGTACAGTGAATTGATATCTGCCCTTAATTTGCCCTTTTTTGAATAGTCACATTACTGACAGTGTTTGTTGCCATATGCAAACAGTATTATGAAATTCCAATGACATTAGAAAAATATGCCAATGTAAATGCTGCCGTCAATCACACAAAATGATAAGACTCACGTTGTGTTGCAGAAAATCTAGTTGGCTATAAACCTTTGTTTTAGAGTGTCTTGAAATCACTTTAATTGCTCGAGACTGGTTCCAATTCCAAAGACGACTAAATATTATTTGAGAGACGGGGGGATGATGAGCTATGTAAAATATGTTATCAGCAATTCACACTCACTGTCAATTTGGTTAAACCAATTGGACTGTATCAGTTATCAGGAAGTTGATTCGGTTGACATGATCATTACAATGGGCAAAAGGCACTCGATATGGCAAAAGGCACTCGATATCGATACAATGGGCAAAAGGCATTCAATGATCCCGTTGACCTAAAGTTTTATAGAACATTAAAATTAAATTCACACATTGCATAATTACTAAATCGTCTAAAATAGTCGCTCATGAGATTTGACTCTTTTTTTGTTAATAATATTTGGGATTATTTGTTTAATAATAACAATGACAACACAATACACACACTAACAGATGTGACTTGTTTGGTTTATTGTATTATTTTACCCGAAGCGTCCGAGACAGCTGGGTCATTGTTGAGCCTTGCGTCATAGTTCGTGTGCGTCATATTTCTATACACTGACGCAAAAGCGCGACGAAATAAAATTGAGTGAATTGAGGGAAGGAACCTGTCCAATTGGTGCAGGGGTGGCACTCGGTGACAAGTAATCCGACGGGGCCTGCTTCTCTGGTGCTGAAGGTTACCTCACTTCTCCTCCCATCTCTGGCTGCCATGGCCTTCTTTTCGTCATAATCATCTTGAAGGTTGGTGGGACTGCTTTTGGGAAATCAATGTGTAAAAGTCATTCAGAGAGAGAATCCATGGTGTTCTACCATAATGACTTATTAGCCTGTCAATAAAATGTCAGTTATGAGATTGTTAATTTGCCTCTCATGTAGTTTGGCTGTTAATATCAGTTTATCATCATAACAAAATTGGCTAATCTTTGTGAATTGAGTATTTGACTATTCTCTCTGATGTGAGTTGTTTCAAATACATTTAGCTTTCCTTCTTTTTCTTAGGATCCATCTCCTATTACACAGTTCCCGATGCACTATTGACTATGACCATTTTCTGTATCAGCCTTGAGGTTGTTGCAGGTTTAGCAGGTTGTGTGTCCTCCTTCGAAGTACTCATATCATCAGACAATGGAGGAAGATCTGAGCTGGAAAGAGGCAAGTCAAGTACACGGCACAAAGCTTTTCTAAATCACACTATAACAGTTTATCAAAAAAAAAACACCAGGCTATGTTGTTAAGTTTGTACAACTTTCTTTTGATATACACTGTCTGGATTGATATCTGAATTCTAATTTATCCTCCGCCAACCCTCCCCCAGCCATATTGATTAGTGTATTTAGTTGTTAGTTTTACACTTTGATACCTGTGTAGTAATTCTGTAATTACTCAAGTAACAACATTGTATTGGATTTGGGTTATTACACAAGGAGAATAAAGACTGAAACACAATCCGCTTAACTCCATATACCATGCAATTATCAAATAGGTATGTAACAACATATTAATATAATGTTGCTTCTAGAGTAATTGCAGTGTTACTACACAGGTATAGCAGCAATTTGACAAAATGTATTTTTATTCAGTGATATTTATTGGAGTCTTTTGTTCACATAGGAGGCCCAGAAGAAGGCATCAAAGGCAACCAGGTTCTTGGTAAAGCTGATTGGGAGGAGTCCGAGGAGCTCTGACGAGACGTCCCCCAGCAGTTCAGAGTCAGAACACTCTAAAGTCCTGAAGCTTTCAGTAAAAGGCAAAGCTCATCGTAGCTCACAAGACCATACCATAAGCAGTTCTAAGCAGAACTCCCCACCAACCCAGAAGACAAGCAAGACCCGAGCCAATAAGAAATCTCATGACAGCCACAAACTGGCGGGGCCACAGAAAGTGACAACCAGTAAAAGAGGAAAGGCCAAGGCCAGTAGGACATCTCCAGAGAGCTCCAGGTCACAGGGTCTGCAGACTGAAGGGGTCTCCAGAGTGGGTTCACCTGAACTCCCCCGTGGCATATTAAAACCTCTACAGAGCTCTAAAGCACCGCATTCCCCACCAGCGGCTAACCCTGACTTGAGCACCAGTACTGATATCACATACTCTTTACCTGTGTCCAACTTGATGGCCAACGCCAACATGAAATCTGACACGGATGACCATCAGATGCCAGACTCCTCCCCACAGATGGATGTGATGGACACCAGAGATGGAGTTAGTGAGCTGCAGCTGACCCTGCCTCTATTGATGGCTAACACTAATGTTATATCTGAGAACCAGGAGGCAGAGCCTCAAACAGAGGGCACCATGGTGAATGAAACACCAGGCTCTAACAATAGTGAAAAGGCAGAGAGCTCTACACCTTCAGAGAAGACCAGCATCGGCATGAAGATCATCAAATTCCCTCGTCTGGTGTTTGGCAAGACAGCTGCTGCTGGTGTTGTAATTGGGGCACTGCCGCCTCCCAGCCAAGTTGTGGCCATGAACAACACCCTGCTCACTCAGTATGACAAGCCCAAGGCGAAGCCCACAGATAGGTCAAAGGAAGAGAAGACTAATGGGGTGGCCAGTATCCCAGAGGAGATTGGGGTTGGAGCAAAAATCAAGCTGAACATCGTACCGACCATACCCACATTCAACATGTCTGAGACCAGCCACAGTGTAACAGATGGCAGTAGTGTCCAGGGTAAAATCAAGGACTTCTTCAAGACCAAACTAGGTATTCAGGAAGCAAATAAAACCCCACCTATAGCCAAAGACACCAAGAGGAAAGGATCCTTCACAGAGTCCCATAGGCCAAACCAACAAGGAGTAGAGCAGGCCAGAGGATGGGACTACAGCAAGAAGAAGGCCTCTCTGTCTTCCAACGACCAGCAGAGACATATTCAAGCCATGTCAGAGTCAGACAGACTCAAACCCAGGGTTGTCACCAAGAGAAGGGGCACCATATACTGTGAGGATCTCCAGCAAAGGCCCAACCAACAGACGCCAGAGTTAGATCGATTCAAACCCAAAGATATAAGTAGGAGGAGGGGAACCATATACAGTGAGGACCTGCAACAAAGGCCCAACCTGCAGATGACAGAGCCAGAGAAAGACCCACTCAGACCAAGGGATATTCCACGGCGGAGAGGCTCCATCTCATATAATGAGTACCAAAAACTCAACCAGCAGATGCCAGTGACCACCATCAACACAGAGGACCTGGAGGAGTTCCTCCACTCACTGTCAGTACCGCCTGCTCCATACACAACAGTCGTACATACAGTATTCCCCTCAACCTTTACTGTACTAAAAATCTATATTTTCAATGGAAGTTCTGATTAGTAGCTAGTTGTGCTTTTGTAAAGGGGATTTGGCACAAAATGTAGTATACTAGTATTAGTCTCTAACCAATCTCAATATTATCTGCTTGTGCCTTTGTTTGCCTGCAGGGGCATTGATCGTATTGAAGACCTGGCAACCATGGTAACTGATGAGCCATTGACTGATGCACAGGTTGATGGTGAGTAGGACTGTATATCTGCCTACACATTATGTACCTAGCACATGTTTGATACTGTTCCTTATTCCATTCCATGAATTACAATGAGCCTGCCCTCATTGATATATACAGTATATACTGTATATAATGCCTACATTTTGTACAGTATATACTGTATATATATATATATATATATATATATATTATTTTATTTTACAATATAGCCTTCAAAGACGTCTTTGAGCAGTTTGCAGAGAACAGGCATGGCTTCATTCACACGGAGAGCTTGACCTCCAGTCTGGACAGAGTGGAGATCAGTATAGGTCCTGAGGAGGTGGAGTTAGCCCTGGAGAAGGCCGACTACGATGGTATGAGTCCAGGTGTCTGGAATGAACTTACACTAATAACTTATACTAAAAATAAGTTCTAGTTATTACCAAAAAAGGGTGATTGATTTGTCCCCGTAGAGGCATCCTTTGATAACCCTTTTGGGTTCCATGTTTAAAGCTTTCCACAGAGGGTTTTAAATGGAACCCAAACGTGTTCTACATGGAACCCAAACATGCTCTGCATTAAACCCAAAAGGGTTAACATAGGGTTCCCCTACAGGGACAAATGAAGAACCCTTTTGGAACAATTTTTTCCAAGAGTGTAGAAGTAGTATTGCTCTCCAATATAGACATTTTACCTGGCAGCTCTTGGATTGAAAATTCAAGCTCTCTGTGACAGACATACAAAGCATAAAGACTGTTATTGTGTTTTTGCTACAGAGGATGGAGAGGTGGGATTCCAGGACTTCCTGTCTTTAATGACGGACAACCAGAGGTTCTCTAAGTGTGTGAAAGGTGAAAATAACGTCCATATGCCAAACATATGTCGATTGGTATGTGAATAGCACAGAGCTACCTTAGGATTGAATATGTTTACTAACTTTTCATGCAATGTCCCCCCCCTTTCTCTGTGTTTTTCTGAGCCAGCTCAAGGAGCCGATCCCTCCCAGTCTGTTGAAGTGTGGGAGACACTGTTTTACAAGGCCCTGACCAAAATGCTTGATGCTGGCATCCTGTCGACTGGAACTACAGCAGAGATAGTACAGTAAGAACAAGCACCCCTAAATCATTCCAATACACTTTATTTTCTTATGTGACATGATATCTCTTTTTGAAAGTCGGAAGGGGAGGGGAAAACTTCTGCCACATCCTCAGAAAATTCAATAAACATATTTTTTCCTCTGAATTAATTCTTGGGATCAGCTTGATCAGTTATGTTTGATTTCACCCTCCATCTCACCAGGTACTACCATCAGAAAACCCTGAGGCTGATCCGTAAAGCTGTGCGGCCAGACGGGGAGGACGGCGGCCATGTTCTCACTTACTACGCCCAAGGGGCCCATTTGATAGGGCTGAAGGGAAAGCAGCTCATGAAGTACATGAAGCCAGTGGGTGAGCTAGAAACAACACATCAGAGCATGCTCCTCTCTACCAACATTGTTGTTGAACTGCTACAACTCATACTTCCCCAGTGATACAGTACATCACAAGGGAACGTCATTTGACCTGTTATGTTTTGGATTTGTAGAGACCCAGAGTGCCCAGAAGGCGAAGGATAGCCCCTATCTGAAGCGCCCTAGCCTGCACATGGGCGCAAGATCATCTCATGAGAGACGCATGTCGCTCCCCCCTGCCATGATGGTCAAGATGGGCCGCATGAAATCTGTCAAGACCTGGAAGACTGTTAAGATTGAGGACCGCATCAGACAAGTAATCTTTTAAATATTTGCCATATTGAAATAAGTGAGCAATTAAAGGTAGGCTATTGGAGACGTACATTATTATTACACAAATATTATTACTAAGCTATGAATATAATTTCCCCCAGCTGTCAATCAAGCATGCTGGAATGGAAACCATGGAGATGATCACCCCTGTAAAGATCAAGGTGAACATGTCCATGAAGGAGAGGGATCGCCTCACATACAACGAGATTAATCAGATTATACAAAAGGTAAGGGGATTTAAACTCAATATACAATGATTATATTGATGGAGTGACCAGTCTCACATTCTAGTCCATGTTCTAAATTTCTTCCTCTCTACCTCTACCCATCCATCCATCAATCCATCTATCCATCTCTCTCCACCCATCCCGCCCCAGTCTAAATCAGGTGTAAAGGGTTACCTGAAGGCTCTGAGTCAGCTTAAGCGCAGGGACACGTGGAACTCGTGGGGTTCCCTGCAGCCTTACTGTGTTCTCCACAGCAACAAAGACTTCCCTGAGACCTTCACCACCTACTCCTGGTCCTGGAGTGGCTGCCGCAACATGATGGAGACTGGCAACCTGGACGTACGCTCTCATTCCTTCCCCCACAACACACATGGTCAACCCCTTGAGCCCATCGACAGGAAGCAGCACACCTCGTCCAATACTGCCAGCCACAAGGAAAAGACCCTAGCAACCCCCGCTAGTAGGAAGAGCCGTACCCCCAACAACACCAGCCAGAAGAGCAGCCCCCCCACTCCAGCAGAGATGGAGAGTAGCTCCACCAATAACACTGAGAAGAAAGATCCCACCACCAACACCGCCAGCCAATTAGTCAGCCCCCCCACTCCAACAGCCAAGAGCAGTAATACCAATGCTAATCACAATGATGAAAAATATCCCATTCCCCTAACATCTGATGACTTTGACTTTGACTTTGACTATGACTACGACTATGAGTATGACCACGCACGCTACTATGTGATCAAAAAGGACCGTCCCCCCAGCTGATCTGGCCCACGAGCCCTGAGTCAGCCCCACTCCCTGGCCTCTGAGAAAGGGAGAGGTCAGAGGTAGAAAATCATCCTCCCCAATTCCTCAGTATCTCCCTATGGTCTCCCTGCTCAGCAGAGACCAATCCTTCATCTCTGAATAAATAGGGGAATGAGTCAAAAGCAAAAATTAGATAATATGATTTATTTCTCAGTTATTTCATTACAATGATTTCAATTTGAGATATAGTATCGTTATTCACCCATGACTGGCAAAGACAAAGCAATGGCTGGTGATTGATATACACTCACCGGCCACTCTATTAGGTACACCTGTTCAATTGCTCGTTACCGCAAATATCTAATGGTGTGGGGGATATTTTCTTGGCACACTTTGGGCCCCTTAGTACCAATTGAGCATTGTTTAAACGCCACAGCCTACCTGAGTATTGTTGCTGACCATGTCCATCCCTTTATGACCACAGTGTACCCATCTTCTGATGGCTACTTCCAGCAGGATAACACGCCATGTCACAAAGCTCACATCGTCTCAAACTGATTTCTTGAACATGACAATGAGTTCACTGTACTCCAATGGCCTCCACAGTCACCAGATCTCAATCCAGTAGAGCACCTTTGGGATGTGGTGGAACGGGAGATTCGCATCATGGATGTGCAGCCGACAAATCATGTGTAGAGAATGTGGGTCAGGGCAAAATCACTTTCTCATCAAGTTCTCTATGTTAACTGATTCTGATTATGTCAAGATGTTCCAGATGTTTCCTTGTATGTGTGTGTCAAAGTACTAATTTCCAATAACTCATAAGTCACAAGTCACCTCCAGACCTCCCACATTTTCATCTTGGTCTGCCTTAGGGTCTCACAAGGCCTGGAGCCTGAGAGGAGAGCCAGAACTATCATCCCATGGCCTATCCCATTTCAGCAGGATTTCAGTCCTCTAATGATCTCACTGACTCGTCCTGTTCCTGGGTTAAGTACTTTTAGTAGAAGGCTCAGTTGAGATCAGCGTCAGTGTCCGTCCAGCCACTCTCGCTGAGAACAGCGTCATTGTAATGTTAACCAGAGAGACATGCGTGCTGAGACACACACACAAACACACACACAGGACATTGGCCTTCTCCGTCTGGCTCCCATTAAGAAGATGAGGGGTAATAAAAGCCACAGTGAAACAGTGAGCTCTGTTGCAAAAGTTAAGTGTGTGTGTGTGTGTGTGTGTGTGTGTGAGAGAGAGAGAGAGAGAGAGAGAGAGAAAGTGTGTTAGTGCTACTGGAAATCAGAACTGGTTTACTCGAACCCAGATTAGCCTCAGGGTCCTGTTCATCATATAAACCACATGGTTCTGCTTCAGCATGTAACATTTAGTTTTTTCCTCTTTTACCGTTACTGCCAAGTTCACATCAGCTTTCTGGTGGTGATGCATTGAAACATTATAGCAAATACAACATCGGGTCAATATTTCGTAGCTAATTGGATTGTGCACCTGTATTGTCTTGGCAATCACGTTATTTGATCATTTCTATGTTTGAAAATTGTCTATCAGACATTGGTTGCCTGCTGTGTGTGCGTGTCCAACAATGATGTGGAGAGAGTGAGCCCCCTAGTGTCATGATATTTCCCTTAAAGCGCCCATGTAGTCGAAACACTGGCTGTGTTCCAAAATGCACTCTATCTAGAGAGTACGCTCTAGATAGAGTGCAAGAACGCATTTTGGAACACAGCCACTGTTTTATATGGTATTTGCACAATATGAGGTTAAAGTATCACTGTGAAATGATGATGAAAAGTATGATGATCGTCCCTTGTGACAGCAGTTTGAAAAATGCGCCTCGAATTACAGGTCGTTTTGCATGGGTGTGATTTTGGCCCCTCACAGGATTTCACCCCGGGATTTAATACACCAATGACAACCAAGTACAACTCAATCAACCGATATCATTTGTTTACCCGTTTTAGCCAGCTGTAGTGCGCAGTGACAGCTCCAGACAGGTACAGATAACAGCCAAGACTAGGTGAAACTGGCCATTTAAAATGTTGTAGTAAAATGCAGCAAGACTGTTCAGAATACAACGGTAAGAACATTATGTAGCTGAAGTTATCTTGTTTGAGCTCGCACAGTCTTGTATTTTGCAAGCTAAAAAAACGGCCTGTTCGCTGACTTACATTAGCCTAGTAGAATTGCTAACAATTTTACAAAGCTAGTGCCAAAGTAACAAAAATGTAGAAGCATCCAACTAAATGCTGCATAAATCCACATAAGAGACACAGTATGCTGCTAAATAATTGGTAAGCGTTGAATTTAGGAAAGAACGCGTTTATCAATAAAAGAAGACTCAGGATACGAAGTGTCAAACAAACAAGTATTTACCATCATGCCCGTACCTGTAGAGTTGCCCGTACCAATGACTGGTGGAGGCAAGGGGAAAACATATATACAAATAATTCCGACCTTTCTTGCAGAAAAAAAAAACACTGAATTTTTAGATACCCATGGATGTTTGGACATTACAATTAGAACGATTACATGGTCCTTGCCTCTTCCTCAAGGTGGCGCCAGTTTCTTTAGTAACCATTGGGCTTGTTTGACTTCAAAATTCAACCCGACTAGAACCACAGAGATAGATATTTGCTAGAACTCAGTCAGACGATGCTGGGCGAGAACATGCGGTGCTGTATCTGTAATCTATAAGTGCAATTCTGACTGCACAGCTTGAAAACATGGCGGTGACGGCTATTGAAGTTCTATGAATTATCTTTGAATAATCACCACATAACACAACCGTCAGCAGAACACACACACACGCTTGCTGCTTCATGCAATCTGTGCTCCACAGAAACTGCGTGAGCCTCAATCTCACTTCACTCAAGCATTCAAAATGTTTTTAGCAAATCGGACATATTTTATCCCCCTCATGCAAAAGGCGCTGGTCGGAAACTGCTCAAAATTGATCCTCTCAAACACGGCCTTTGACTGGTCTTTTGTCAGCACCTCAACTGATAATGTAATTCTCACAACAAATGACAGTTCTTCATGAAAGGATGAGAGGTTTGGTTCTAATGAATTGGACTTTCAGTGTCTCAGCTCATGGTCTGATTGATTACTATTACCAAACCTCCAGTGTGTCAATATCTCACATCCATTTGATCTCATGTTTACATCGTTGTTCTTGGCATGTGAAGCCACTACTTCCTCAACAGGGGCAGATGTTATTTCCACAGAGGAAACCTCTGTTGTGTTTTCACCAATGAGTTGAAGCCCCTGCAGGACCAACAACATTGTGTCTGGCTTTACATCCACCAATTCATTTCTTGTTTTTTGTCAGTGATTAGTTCTGCATCTTGCATCTCGTTTTGTTAGTCCAATGTGATGCTGCATTGTTTTTTGTCATGGAGTTGTTTCAGATCTCCACCACTACACTGTAACTCTAATTTTCATAACTCAGTTCTCATTTATTTGTATGTATTTAGCACAGAAATTGTAAATTTCAAGAGGATCTGTGAGTGATCTGTTGCCATCTGAAAATGTGGAAGCAATTCTAGAAATGTTTTATTCCCTTGGCAATAATTGATTTATGGTTTTTCAGGTGTCATCTAGATAGTTTAGACTCTAGAGTCACACTAAGGGCCCCAGGAAGCCATTTAGACTCATCATTGTGACTGTAAACAGATCAGGAGAGCGCACTACCTGCATACTAGGTGGAATAAAGTACAGCTCAGGTCAGACATAACAAATGTTTAACATTGTAAAGGCAGCTGCAGGTCTGTGTGTCTCCCTCATGCCCTAAAGCCTCTATTGTCTGTTAGAAGCGGCTCTGCCCCTCAATTACCCAGGATCCTCACTGGGGAATAAATGAGGCATGATCACCCTGTGTCCTTTCAATGAGCAGCTTCCAGCTGGATCTGCCAAATATTTCTCCAACTCCACACTTAGTTACTGTATGTACTGCCCACTCCTAAATACTCTGATGTCCTTCATGATTCAACTTCCTGTATAGCACACTGTTTGAGATTATGTCTACTTTAAACATAGTCTGGCCTGTGAATATTCTGTTCTTTAATAGCTTTTACCAAGATTTGTTTTGGGCATTTGGAATCTCTACTGTCTCTGTTTCAAAGCTTTATCATTCTGCTTGTGAAATATCATGAAATAGGTTCCCTTATCTCTGGCTGTGGGCCTGCCTGAGTGTTGAGTAACCCCCTCAAATCCCCTCTCTCCCCTGTCTTTTATAATTAATAATGAATTATTCAGAAATCTTATTGCATTTATACAGCACCTTTCCTTTTATGTCCAAATCCTAGTGAATCCCACAGAAGAGATTTCACACTGCCTCTGCCAGTCACTCGGTCTGTTTTACCTCACAAGTGTGGTTCTGGTGGAAAACAGGGATGAGGGTATTGTGATAGTTAACAGGGTTGAGGTCATCAGCTTTAGAGTAACAGTACACCCTGAAATGCTCAGTACTCATATGGCGCTTTGTTTTAGTTACTGTACCAATGGATTTTAGCAATATGACATGCACAGATTGTGTAACTCTAATTCAAAATGATGTCAAAGTATAATGTAACAAGGAAGGAAACAAGGAAGCACAACATACAGTACATCACAATACAACAGGTCTTCACAATGTTCTCTCTCTCTCAGCGCAGCCTGGCGTTAAATGTGTTTGCTTTAGGAATTCTTATCCCTAATCCTACAGAAACCAAAACAACACACCACAGACCTTGAACATGGTATTCTGTGTGATCAGCGATGTGGAATTTGGGAATGGGAGTGGAGTATTGGGGTATTGGTCTATAGTATCTCAGTATCTCAACATGGTGGTCCTCTGTGGCTCAGTTGGTAGAGCATGGCGCTAACAACGCTTAGGTTGTGGGTTTGATTCCCGCTGGGATCATATATACTGAAAAATGTACGCTCTCACTACAGTGTAAGTCGCTTTGGATAAAAGCATCAGCTAAATGGCATGTATATATATTGTAATGTTATTTGGATTCAGCACAGTGAAAGACAGAGAGAGTTGGGGCACAGAGGCTGGTTGATAAGTAAAAGTTCTCTGATCACTATGATGGGCAGCCTTGTGTTGTAGGCTATTTGTCTGTGTCAGTGCAGTACATGGCTATAGTCACACAACCGCACTCAAACCAAGCAACGTGAAACTGGTCTCACAGTAGTCAGGTAGGCATATTGTGCATTTTAAATTACCTAGCGATCTATAGATTGTTAGGTCCAGACTTCTACCAGCGATGCTCAGGATAAGAGTGCCAGTAGGGTTGAATGTAGGGTTGAGCCAGGACAGGACTGTCCAGGGAGCTCATGGTTGCCCCAGCAGCAGGGAGTGCCTGGGTTGCCTTGGGCACGGGTGTGGAGGGATTTACCATGGCTGTCTCTCAGCTTCAGAGCAACATAGGATTTATGTGTCCTGTTGTTGTCATTCAAAGCCCTCCCCTACAACTGTGAAATGACCTACGTAATAGGGATGCCGCATGCATCCAAAGTTCAGTCAACACACACTGATAAGAAAGCAGTAAGACAGGAGAATGAGAGCAAATAAATCAAACACATGGACAACGTGACCTTTGGCTGTGTGTGGGTAGATAACTCTCTCTCTCTCTCTCTTTCTCTGTGTGTGTTTATTAGCTGGGGGGGATAGTGAGTGCAGGAGGGGTGGGGGTGGGGGTGGAGGTTGGGGATTGGTGAGTGTGAGTGATTAGGGGATAGAACTCACACGCACACGCACACACACACACTGATGGGGACAAAGTGAAAGAGATCAGTAAAGAGATTGGAGGTGGAGTTAGCCTAGTCAACATAGAAAAGGGCTTGTAGAGGCAGAGGTGAGGTGAGTTGAGAACATAAACAGTGAGACCGACTGCTACATGACTTGGCAAGAGAGCGAGAGGGAGACAGAGAGAGTGATCAAGCGTGAGAGGCACATACAGTGACAGAGAGAGGAAAGAGGCAGAGGAAGTTTGATAAGTGGGCTTGGGAAATGACTGTTTAAGTTTGTTTTTGTTGTTTCATCCAGAGTCTTTGTTGGTGGACATACACAGCCGGACATGAACAGTGACAGCGGCAAGAGGCGATATGTGTCAACCCTCAAGATCTACCTCAAACCCCCCACGACTTCCAGAGTACAGGGAAACGGGTTAGCAACCAGGACCAATGTCAAAGGGAATGGTATAGACGGAGTCCCTGACCCAGGTAAGGACCCTGTGTGTGTGTGTGTGTGTGTGTGTGTGTGTGTGTGTGTGTGTGTGTGTGCATGTGCATGCATGCGTGCATGCGTGTATTGTAGGAATGGGTGCAATCAATTGGATTTTCCTCACATTGTAAAGGTCATCATTGGATTAGACAAGCTGGAACAGAAATTTCTCCCTGAGATTCACACAGAATTTACCATAACCACAAACAGTACAGACAAACTGAATTCACTTTCATTTTCAGAGACCAGTTTAGCTAGTTAGATGTTGGTTTACCAAGGCTAATATCCGGTGTTATTTTTGGAACCTGTGTATGTACTTCTTAAGCATTAGCTTTCTTTACTGTATACCGTTACTTTGCAGAACTTCCTCTGCCACGCAGTTTTATTAACAGAAGTATACACATAGTTCTGTGTGACAGTATTCATTTGCTAGGGCTGTTGTTATTTCCATATACACCATCAGTATGTCAAATATTTCACACATTTTCATATTTAAATTAGCATTGGCTTCATGGCAATTTGACCATGAGGGCATGGTTAGGAAGGTTAGGAAATTATTACATTACTAAATGTGGAAAAAGTGAAGGAGTCTGAATACTTTCCGAATGCACTGTACAATGTGTGGAAAACCTGTAGTGGTTTGTGAGTGCAGCCAGGTTTATTGTGGAAGAACTCAAACTAAATAAATTGAAATCATGAAAAATAAGACTCTCACACTCTTAGGTGATGATATCATGACAACCAGTGGCCATCATTACCTGAATTTCCCCTAGGGATAAATAAAGTTTCTATCTATCTATCTATCTATCTATTAAAAAAAAAGAAAACACGTACATAATTTGTGTGTTAGTAGTGTTAGCAAGTAGGAGTGGAAAAGCTCAAAAGGTTACTGTGTGAAGGAGATGTGAGAATCCACCCTTGTGTGTTTGTGTGAAGAGGTGCAGCTCAAAGCAGTTTGTTTGATGAAGCACCCTCTCTCTGAGACCTCCCCAGGTTAAAGACCAGATGTCAGCTGGGCTGTCAGAGAAAAGTGTATGTGCTAAAGAACTGATACTGAGCCTTAAATATTGTTATTGGCCTAAATTGCTGGATCAGGAATCAGAGAATTCTATTTACGATCCAATGCCATGATGAAAACCGAAATTGCAAACACGTGTTTCGTCGACTTGAGACAGACAGCAGTAAAACTGCTTGTTGCTAAATTTCAAGGGGTGGAAGTAGCATTTCACATTTTTTTTTAAAAATAGCCTTTCATCGGATTGGTACCCAGCTGATACTCAAAATTCAATACTCAGAATCTGCAATGAAAAAGCGGTACGGGTGTTCCTCTAACCGTAACTAAAGCCCTATTCCCACAGACATAACGGTAAAAGGGTGTGTGTGTGTGTGTGTGTGTGTGTGTGTGTGTGTGTGTGTGTGTGTGTGTGTGTGTGTGTGTGTGTGTGTGTGTGTGTGTGTGTGTGGGTGTGTGTGGGGGGGGGGGGGGTGTAAGAGTGGAATTCAATGCAAATGAGCATACCTGCATTTCACATCTGCTCCATTTACACAGACCCATTACTATGAATTAACTGGTAACATTAAATTACAGGTACATTAATGGGAAATGCCTCTATGTAAACAGGTTTAAAACTGAAAGAATGTAGATTGTGAAATCTATATTATTAATGGGTTATGTATGACCAATATTAGGGCTTGCAACCACTAGTTCCGCAGCCAGTGACATCACAAGAGACAACACAAAGATTTACCCCAATTAAAGAGTGAACTATCCCTTTAGCTAGATAAGAGTAAGCACATACATACATACATACATACATACATACATACATACATACATACATACATACACACACTCACTGAGAACTTTATTAGGAACACTATACTAATACTGGGTAGGGCTTCCCTTTGCTCTCAAAACAGCCTCAATTCTTCATGCATTGGTGACATAGCGCATTATCATGCGGGAAGTAGCCATTAGAAGATGGGTAAATTGTGGCCATGAAGGGATGCACATAGTCAGCAACAATACTCAAATAGGCTGTGGCATTCAAGAGTTGATTGATTGATTGGTATTAACGGGCCCAAAGTGTGCCAAGAAAATATTCCCCACACCATTACACCACCTCCACCATGAGAAGGTGTACAGGTGTTCCTAATAAAGTGTTCAGTGAGTGTACATACAGTACAGTACCCTTAGCAAACACCTGGCATGACCTGGCTGTGCTACAAAGCACTGACTGTGTCTGGGTTAGTCCTGAGCTAGTCCTGGGAACAGGGGCAGCTGCTTCTTCTGCTCTGGGGTCTCACCTCATTACCCTGCTCTAGCCAGGGAGAACATCTCTGATGTGTCCCTGAAGTCAGGGCAGTGATGTTAAGAACTTACATGCTCCAGTATATCATCTCAAGGTATGGGTACATTTTGTTTGATTTCCCCTACTTACCAGGGTAAATTGACCTTGTGCTACTTGTTGATACTTGTTGCACTGTAATTGTAGCAGTTGAGGAAGTAAACATGTAAGCATGCATAATCGTAGTTAAAAGTAGCTGTTGCATGCATGGTCTTGTTAATAGTGGGTGCTGCATACATGGTCTTGGTTACTGAAGGTGTTGCTCTGCAAATGTCTTTAGCTGTGTTATATCCTGTAAACATGCTGCAGCTGCTAACATTGGCTAGCAGAGAGTGAGTGTGTGTGGGTGTGTGTGTGTGTGTGTGTGTGTGTGTGTGTGTGTGTGTGTGTGTGTGTGTGTGTGTGTGAGTGCGTGTGTGCGCGCGCGCCCTAAATATACTTGGATATGAGAGATGTTAGCACATGAGTGCAGGGGAACATAAATAGGGAAGGAGTGGTGAGAAAAGATCTTAGTAATGGAGGATGACAGGCTAGGCAGCACACCCTGCTGTTTTTACCGCCTGGCTGGTTAAAGGTCCAGCTATGTGCACAGAGTACGCAGTGTACCTGCCCCTCACCTCTCCCCCTGTCTCTCACCTCCACCCCTGTCCCTCACCTCCATCCCTGTCCCTCACCCCTATTCCCAACCTCCACCCCTGTCCCTCACCCCTATTCCCAACCTCCACCCCTGTCCCTCTCCCCTATTCCCAACCTCCACCCCTGTCCCTCACCCCTATTCCCAACCTTCACTCCTGTCCCTCACCTCCACCCCAGTCCCTCACCCCTGTTCCTTCACCTCCACCCCTGGCCCCCACCTCCACCCCTGTCCCCCACCTCCACCCGTCTCTCACCCTTGACCTTTCTCCACTCATGCATCATCCAGGGTCCAGCTGCTCCTCCCCACTGAGAGGTCTGGATCCACCCCTCTTCACAAAGCAGCTGGAAGACTGCACAGTGGACGAAGGCAGTGACATCACACTGTGTGGGATTATTACAGGAAGTCAGCCTGTTCGTGTTTCCTGGCTGCACAATGGTGAGCTGTGGGACGGTCTGTTTGTGATTAATGATTTGATTTGAACCTGGTATTTGAGTTAAAATTGACCACGGTGTAATTACTCCAATCTCCATCAGATAGCCTGTTTCGCACTGTCCTTAAATAGACCTAAAATTAAGTGGAACAACAACAAGCTTTTATGGTGGAGCAAAAGCATGATAGATTACCACCTTGTGATGTTTTTAAGTACGTGCTTTACCTATTTAGACAGATAAAGGACTACTGTCAAGTGATGCTGCTCATGCCCCTTCACGTAACACTTTAATTCAATTCTCGGTTTAGTGCTTTTTCGAATAGTTGGTACAAAAGGTGTCCACCCACTCACATTCCCTGCAGACCCACTCTCTATTCACCTCTCTCTACATCTCTCTCCACCCTTCACATTCACAAACTCTCCCTCTCAGACACCCACACTGATGCTGAAAACTCCATGGTGGACTATCCGTGTGAGAGTTTGTTTCATGTGTCCCGGTGCTCTTGTGGGCAGGTGAGGTGGTGCGTTTCGGGAAGCCCCACTTCGATGGCAGTGAGACGAGGTTGGTGGTGAAGGAGTGTCTACCGGAGGACGCCGGTGCCTACACCTGCGTGGCGGAGAACGGAGCGGGCAAGACGTCCAGCAGCTCAGCCGTGTGTGTGAGAGGTAAGACACACACACACACACACACACACACTCACTAAGAGGCTGAGGTGTATGGTCTGGATCAACAAGTAGCTTTCCTGTATGTTTACGATGTGTGTGAATCCCTCACTGTGGCCTGTCCTCCTCTTTCACCTTCTCGCACATAATACGAAACCCATGTGACCTGACGTGTCACCTGATGGAAACCATTAAGACTTTGAGTCCATCTGTGGGCTGCACAACTGTACTTCCCTCTCCGAGTGCATTATGGAAAACGGAAGCTCAAAGTCGCCACTAATACCCAAAGATGACGTCCGGGTCTTCAGAGAAGCGAGCTCTCCTCCAAGCCCTCATACCCACAGCCCAGGAGGGCCCTGCAAAGGTAATGATTCATTAGACTCATTCTGGGATAGACCATCTTTTCCCCTTACATCTTTTCCCCTTACAAACTCTTCAAGTTTTCAACGCAAAGAAATGTACCTACAAGAGACAACATTGTGATGCTCAGTCTTAAAGAGAGTACATACTGATATGTTGACATGGCAGTCATAAAATGAATGTGTTTTATGTCCAAAACAGTGTAGGTTAATATGGATACCCGGTAATTGTCTCTTTTGATGACAGTTAGGGGAACCACATTTATCATATTTGGTTCTGGTTGGTTACTTTGCCTCATGTCACATCAGCTAATCAATGTTTAGTCCAACAAAGGAGTGTGTGCGTGCGTATGTGTGTATGGAAGGCTTTCTCACGTTCAGTAGAGGAAGTGTCCTTTGAAACAGTGCTGCTTTGATCTGGTCTCTCAGTGCTCTCTGTCTCGTCACCATGTAAGGGAAGGGACCCAGCAGAGCTGAACCCAGACAGTGTTTAAAGTCATAGCCAGAGCTTAGCCACTCCCTTCAACACCCAAGGCGCACACACCCCTTCACCTGTAATCTTACCTATGCTCCATCACTCTCCACAGAAGCCATTCCAAAGAGGAGAGCCAACTCAGGGACAGGTAAGAGACACACTTTGCTCTCTGCCCCTTTTCTGTGAGTCTCTGTTTGTCTCATTCAGTCTTCCTTCCCTGTGGATTGTTCTATTGTGTGTGTGTGTGTGTGTGTGTGTGTGTGTGTGTGTGTGTGTGTGTGTGTGTGTGTGTGTGTGTGTGTGTGTGTGTGTGTGTGTGTGTGTGTGTGTGTGTGTGTGTGTGTAAACAATCAATAACCTTTCCTGTTATTCTTGTTACTCCTGTTTTAGTCCATAACTCGTAACCCTAACCCTAAAGTCTTTCAAATGTCCTGTCTGCGATGTTGTAATGTGCCCTACAGCGTAAAGTTTCCCCCTTTGTCATTTGTGTATGATGTATTGTGCTCTGGCAGCAAGGGACTTTGCTTTGGTCTGGGTGGGGCTGGCAGTATTATTCTGTAGTAAACTGGGTCAGGTATTACCAGGTAGAACAATAAAACGATTAATCGTTTGCTTAATTGCAGCAGATTTGATATGGAATGCAGAAGATAGCATGTAATTGTGTCATTGCACAATGAGCTACTCTGTTTTGGTAATTGGATAACTGGATCTCTCAGAGGCTCTGATGCATTGTTTAATGAGTCCTCTCCCAGAACAGTTTTGGCTGTCCACTGTGATCAGCTGCATTGTAGCTCTTGTTTACAACTACTTAATTCTAGTTGTAAAGTTGCATTATAAATCGGGTGATGGCTCGAAAATAAATGTCTCCTCTATAGGTTAAACTAATTAGATTGGCCTCAATGGAACATGTGAAAGGTTCTGTGACATCAGAGTCCTCCCTGTGTCAGTGAGAAGCGGCTTTGTAAACTGTTAAACAAGTTTACAGCTTTATCAGGCTTCAGTCAAATCCACCGTGCTGCTGCAATTTGAATAGCGACCTATGCATTAGACTTCTGCTGTAAAATAGAATTATCTTCTATAATATAATGTCTGGGTTATGAGGATGGGACTTGTTCTGTGTGTGTGTGTGCCAAGGAGATAACTGTATCAGTACTCTGTAATCTAACCACATAATTATTATCAGTATCCACTTCATAACAACCATTATTGGTAATTCATTTCCACTGAAACAATTGCTTGATCTGCATGAAAGTAGAAACTTTAAGGAGACTTATTAAGGACTGGTTTGTGTGGATGCACAAGGACTGGTCTGACTTGTGTTGTAGGTTGTCTGTGTTTACCTTTGTTTTCACTGTATGCAGCAGGCCCACCAACACACACACACACACACACACACATTACTCTCTACATTTGAATAAATTGGTTAGATTGATAGATTGATAGATAAATTCTCTCTCTCTCTCTCTCTCTCTCTCTCTCTCTCTATATATATATATATATATATATATATATATAGGTATATAGATATATTTTATTCAAATACACAAAAACACAATTGGACCCTTGTGGCCTCTAGTGATCTCAGTCAAAAGCAAAGTTGTCCCCTCCTTGTCTCTCACAGCCCCTTCAGCGCAGTTTGAGAACCCCCCGTCCCATGTGGAGGCTCTGGTAGGAGAGACAGCCCGTCTGACCTGTGTGTTTAGAGGCAGTCCTCCTGTGGTGTCCTGCTGGATCAGAAATAAAGAGCAGGTAGTAGTCCTCACTGACTTGTCTAATAGTATTGTAGAGTTAACTAATATCAACAGTCCTCTTCTCTCTCATAAATACAGTATGCGTCTTTGACACATGTACACTCTCTTTCTCTCTCTCCCTCACTGTAGATTGTGGACGGGTCAGAGTTGTGGGTAGAGAGCAGTGATCAGAGCAGTACGTTGGTGATATCAGAGGCTAAACCAGAGAACTCAGGACCCTACACCATCGTAGTGAAGGACCGCAAGAGCTCTGCACATCATACTCTTACTCTTTCTGTTCTAGGTAAGACATGGTACAATATAGAATGTAGAAATGGTAGAGAAAGTGATGGTTTGTAATTAGTTGAATGAAACCAAATACAGCTTTTAGAAGTTAAATACAATATATTGTTAAAATGAATGTCTCTGGTGAAGGCCACTCCTTCAGAGATGACTAATGAAATGAGTGTTTGGTTGGTGTCCCCCCCCCCCCCCAGATCGGCCCCAGCCCCCAGTCTCCTGCCCCGTGGTCTCCCTCCTCTCTACCAGTTGTCTGGTCCTGTCCTGGTCAGGCCCCTGCTATGATGGAGGCAGTGCTGTCCTGGGCTACGTGGTAGAGGTGAGGACGCAAGGCCCCTCAGAGCCTGGGGACTGGAGTGAGCTCACAGCCCAGTGTAAGAGCACCTCGTACAGGGTCCGCTCAGGCCTCCAGCCTCAGGAGGAGTACTATTTCCGTGTGAGGGCCTACAACGCCGTGGGGGTGAGCGAACCCAGCCAGGAGTCACAGCTGGTCAGGATGGCGCAGAAAGGTGAGGCGTGTCACTGTCTCAATAATGCTTCAGTCTCATTGATTTCAGCAGGTGTATATCAAGGTGTATATCAAGTCCCATCATTTATAATCCAACTATTTACATGCACCTCCTGCTGTTTGTCTTGTCTTTGATGTCAGCTGATGTTAACTGACACAGCTCGCCAATGTCTGTTTGTGTAATCTGAAGGTGAGCCACAAGAGGAGGAGTCCCCTCAGACTTATCAGGACGTCATCATCGACTCCACCCACAAAGTCCGTGATCACTACAATGTACTGGAGAAACTTGGAGTGTGAGTTTCCGCCATGACAAACTGCACGCACGCACGCACACACACACACACACACACCAACACACACCAACACACACGAACATACACACACGCACACACGCACACACCTGTAAATGTAAATACCATAATGAATTCTACCCTCCAAGCTCACTAGCTGGTTTGATATGGTTTAATATTCTGTCTCTTATTCTGTCACCCCATGTAGACTCATCATTGATATGGCCAGTGTATTTTAACATCTGTAAACGGGATAAAACTCTCACTGTTCATCTCTTGTTTCATGTTAGCTCTTATTCACAAAGTTTTTTAAGCAGAACGAAACAAATTCCCTCATCAGGAAAAAAGTTGTGGCTTATCTGGCTTTTCAATACAAAACATTTCTTTAGTCAACAGAGAGAAGCTCTGTGGCCCTGCCAAGTAACACAACATAGCAGATGTCCAAACACAGATAACATGTAGAAACACTGATCACCTCTATTTTTGTCAGAGTGAGGAGTGGTTTCACTAAAACATCATTCAGAAGTACAGCCTACCGTATTTACAACACCTGGGCATACCTCACTAACATCAGATGATTGTTCTCTGTGACTAGTTACAGTAAGTGCTTAATTGGTTAGGGTTCCTCATAATCATAAACGACATGAGTTCCTCTTCAATATGCCTACCCAGCTGTAGGCCAGACGTCCAGTTATCACCGATCTACAGATGGAGGAGCTGGGCTTGGTTTGAAGCCATGATTATACAGTCATGTTTACAGTCATGTCTGACTCAGATCCCTCTCTATAGTCTGGTCATTATGCTTGATATGGTTGATGTCCATGCTTCCTCAATCTCAATCAGTAACAGAATGTTAGATTAAGATTTGTACATTTATGTTGGACTAAAGTGTCCCATCACTACACAATGCATGTCAAGAATCAAATGTAGTTCCTCTGACTCTGTATAAGGTATGTACAGTAGAGTTTGTTACAGTGCTGTTTAGTTGTACAGTTGACCTCTACTCTAAGTCACAAACTGTTCTCTGTTCTCCTCCTCCACAGGGGAAAGTTTGGTGAGGTGTTCAAACTGACCCACAAGGTGACGGGCAGTGTGTACGCTGGCAAGTTCTACAGGAGACCGCGGGCCAAGGAGAGAGTGGCGGCTCATAAAGAGATCGGGTTGATGAACTTCCTGCACCACCCCAAACTGGTCCAGTGTCTGGGAGCCTACGACACCAAGCTAGAGATGGTCTTGGTCCTGGAGTTGTGAGTATCTTGACCCACACCACACTCTGGTGGGGTCCTCTACCAGTTTCTGCATTAGACCCCAGTTCACTTATAGAAACAGAAAAAACGAATATTATAACAGTATAGAATAGAAAAGTGGATATAATATGATAGAAGAATAATACAGAACAAAATGCAATGGAATAGAATAGATTAGAACTGTAGTAATTGTTGTTGTCCATGTGTCTACAGCATTGCTGGGGGCGAGCTGTTTGAGCGGATAGTGGACGACAGCTTTGAGCACACCGAGCCTGCCAGCGTCCACTACATGCAGCAGATTGTGGAGGGGGTCCGCTACATGCACCAGCAGAACATTGTCCACCTGGACCTCAAGCCTGAGAACATAGTGTGTGTGAACATCACCGGCACATATATCAAGATCATTGACTTTGGCCTGGCCAGCAAGCTGGGTGAGTGTGTGGCTGGCTGAGCTGCAGGTCACAGCTGAGTGTACTGTGTTGTACTGTAACTGGACTGTCTGTGTTGGAGGTTTGCACACTCAGTCCGTGATATGCTGACTCCAAATTGTTTGAGCTTATTTGAGCCAAAATGGCTGTGTCTCCTGATACTCCTCAGTTGAATATAATGTTATCATGTGGTCTTTGTTTTCCAGACCCCACCACTCCCTTAAAGGTGATGCATGGGACACCAGAGTTTGTGGCCCCTGAGGTGATCAACTACGAGCCTATTGGCTTCGCCACTGACATGTGGAGCATCGGAGTCATCTGCTACATATTGTGAGTGCTGGTACTCAGGAACACTCTCACGTACAGTATATGCTAGAAACGGTTTCATTATCACTGTCAGTGTGCAACGATGTTCACAGGTAAATATGCAACTGTATAGTTGAACTTCTCTACCACCTAGTGGTTTAACATCGCTATTGCCATCATATAAAATAGGGGTGTGTGTGTTTCTTTCTTTCTTTCTTTCTTTCTTTCTTTCTTTCTTTCTTTCTTTCTTTCTTTCTTTCTTTCTTTCTTTATACAGGCTAAGTGGTGAGTCTCCTTTCCAGGGCAACAATGAGACAGAGACTTTGGCCCTGGTAACTGCTGCTCAGTGGGAGTTTGACGAGGAGAGCTTCGAGGAAATCACTGACCAGGCCCAAGACTTCATCAGCTCCCTGCTCAACAAGGACCCTAGGTCTGTTACAATACAGTATAGTACTGTATACTGGTACCAATGCCAATGAATTTAGTCTCTGTCTGTCTGTCTGTGGCTGAACACTGCCCCTCCTCCAGAGACTTCCCTAACCCCTGCCAACCCTCTCCTCTCTGATCCCTACACTCAGGCGAAGGATGTCCTGTGATGAGGCTCTGGCCCACTCTTGGATGGCTGCCTTCGTCTCAGCAGACTCCAGCACCACTAAGTGTCTCTCCAAGCAGAAGATGAAGAGGTTCCTGGCCAGGCAGAAGTGGAAGGTACCCCTCCTTCCATGATTTACACTTTGACTTGATCAGTGCTCCAGCGTTGTTTCACATCGTCCGCCACTTGACGCACAATACCCTTGAATATTATGTTCTGGGGCCTGATGTATAACTCCACTGGCCTTTTTCTGGTTACCTTGCAGAAAACAGGGAAGGCCATACAAGCCCTGAAAAGGATGCATCTGCTGTCTAAATCAGAGGGGCCTGGCTCCCCCACCAGTGCTGCAGAGGGTGACACTTTCCTACTCTATATCAAATCAAACCATTTCAGTTTCTTTTCCAGCTATAAGACCTATAAACCTGACAGTTTCTCTTATGACCCCTGCCTTCGGTCTGTCCTCCATCACAGATTCCCCTCTGAGCCCAGAAGCCAAGCAGGCCCTGCAGTCCCTGGAGCTCAAGCTACAGGGAGCACCCCAGTTCTCCTCGACCCTGAGGGACCAGACGGTAGCACAGGGCTCCACCGCCCACCTCTCTTGTCATGTCACAGGTACATTAGGAGCAGAAATCACTTCATTTGTCATTTTTAGTTGACCAGATGACACTGTAGTCAGGACATTTCCTTTGACTTAATTTGGTGTACTGTATATACACCAGCTAGGCTGATCATTGTTACCTCCTTCGCTCTCTGCACAAAATGTATTTATTTACTTGTTATATTGGTTCACTTGTTGCCTCAAGTATGTATGAGCTCTTCTTGATATGTGTTATATCTCTCTCCCTCTCTCAGGGTACCCTGACCCAGAGTTGGTGTGGTTCAGGGGGGAGGAACCTATGAAGGAGTCATCCCATGTGCAGATTGAGTATGAGGAGGACGGGCGCTGCACCCTGGTTCTGGCCCAGGTGGAACCAGAAGACTCAGATGTTTACACCTGTAGGGCCACCAATGACCAAGGGGAGGCGCTGTGCTCTGCCAAACTCATAGTTAAGGAATAGTTTGGTCAGAACTGTGAATACATTGTAAAAAAAACACAAACACATAGATGAGCAGAAATTCATACACACAGTGTTTGCTAAATACATTTTCATGACTACCTTGAATCACTCTTTGTCCTCTACTGTAAGTTCCTGCTTTTGTACAATGTGATACACAACACTGATTTCAAAGTCAGTCTCATCAGTTTCAAAATCTAAAGCCTCTGGCGAGCCTTACTGGTTATTTCTATAGGATATATATGTTTTTTTTAAAGACAGATGTCAGGTCAATGTAGAACAGACATACTATATGAATTAATAAACCATTCGCCTCAACCTTGGCTTTTATATCTCACTGTTGCATTCGATGTCCACTAGATGACAGTATATTCTTCTGAAAAATACTTGGCTTGTCTCATGGTGTAATAACCTTGTAAATGACAAGACTGAATGCCTATCATTCCATTACATGATAAACCAACGTAATAAAGCACATATTAGATTACTTGTCCATTTTAACTTGTATGAAAATAAAGTCATTTATTCATCAGTGTATCTATTCTTCTGTGTGATGATTGTTTTGGAATTGTTACATACTGTATGTTACACATAATTCGTTGTTAGGATATTTAACATAAAGTATAGCCCAGATTAAATAACCAATAGAATGGTGTGGAACCAACAAACATTTAGAAAGATTGTTCAGGATAGAGACATGATACAGGCAATAACATACTTTATAAATCTTTATCATATTTGAGACATGTTATCTAAAATCTAGAAAAATAGAGCATTGTAACATTTTACCAAAGAGAGTTTCCCGTAAGCTTTTTAACCTAAATTTATCTTAAGACTTGATGGTTACATTGAATTATTGGATTTACATTTTTACATGGTAAAGAGTAGGAAACCACTGAAAGTGTTATAGTTCATGCCGTCATCATAGATGATCCTGTTAGCCTGGAGATCGACATAAACCTGATCTCCCACCTCCAGTGGAATGACCACTGCATTACTGCCAATGTCATTGGAATCAGACCCCGAAGTGTCCCACACAGACACCAGCCTAACACTGTTCTTCATCAGGGACACCACAGAATTCGGAGTGGCACTGAGGTTGTTGAACATTGAGAAACGGAAGTAGTACATTCCTTTGACCATGGCTGTGAAGGTGCCTGGAAAAACATAGTAACAGGTTTCAGTTTCACACTTCTAGTGTGGACACAGGCAAACACACACATACACACACACTTGTATCTACAACACACAATACCAAAAAGTAAGCCACCTGTGGCAGGGTTATAACAGCTGCCGATGTTTGAGAAGATCTTCTTGTACTTTAGGGGGGTGGTAGTGGTGAACGGTCCAGTGTTCCCTGAGCCTGACTCCATGAGAGCAGCAGAGAAGGCCATCTGAGGCCGGCCTGACAGGCACAAAGGATGGATTAATTGGATGAGATCTCATGAGTCTTTACAATAGTATGTAAATAAAAAAATTGAGTCAGAGGTTGTTATGAAGTATCATTCATCATAATAAACAAAGTATGGTATATTACCCCCCGTCACTTTCTTCAGCTCTTCCACCTCATTCTCATTCGTTTTTAACCTGGTCTCCATGAGCCCCAGTTTCTCCCCCATGGCTCCCAGTTTCTCTCCCATGGATGTCAGTTCTTTCAGCAGAGAGCAGGTGTCAGGATGACAAAATGCTCTCTGTTTTTCGCTGACTACCTGGTCGTCTTCCTGAGACTGTGCCCCAGACCAACAGCAGCCTAGAGCCAGCAGCACGACTGCAATTTCCCTCATTGTGAAGCTTGGCTCGTCTCAAACCTCTGTGTTTCTGTATGTCTTGTTTCTATGCAGTGTCCCTCTTTATACTGTGCATTTGTTAAACATTGCACAAGATGCAATGGAAGTTTTAGGGAGGCAACAGGGAAAAGCCAGACTTGCTCAATACTGCAAATATAAAGAAATGAAAAAAAAGAATGAACAAACACTCAGAAGACAAACAAAACATGTGTGCCCTTAAATGTGTGAGGTCCTCTATAGATCCTAGTGTTTACTTAACAAAGAAACAGAAACAGAAAAATGTAATTCAGAGTCTTCTGGAAAATATAAACACAGGTTTAACTTTTAGGTCACAATTACCACCCATCATGACCTGGTCGTGCTATTTGTGTCACTGTCATTGTCAGGACTGATGGCTTTAACATGTACTCATATCTCCACCAGAGAGCAGTATGTTCATTTTAAACAATGTGATTTTGGTGGTTTTGATAATTAGACATACAATAGAGAGTAGTGCTTGGCTTAGGGATCTTGAATCTTTCTTCTCCCCCTGGATCATATGATGATCTTAAGGTCACCGCCACACCATGTTCTCTCCTCTTATTTCAGTCTAGTACCCATGGAGGAGAGGAGAGGGAGAATATAGGTCAAGGGAGGAGACTGTGCCAGGGGGTTATAAAGATGTTCCTTCAGACAGAGTGTAGACTGGGTCAGTCAGTCCGTCAGTCAGGTCTGTACAAACCAGTTGGCTTTTGCAGACATATGACGTTCCCTGCCTCATATATTGCATAAAAGCTTTTCAAATATGGGGCTGGGTTATGTCTCTTCTTTCCCACATGGTATCTCACATCGGGGAGCACCCTACTATTGGGTGCAGTCTAAAATAAGATGAGATGTCAGTTTGTTAAATTGACACTTGGGTGATTATATAAAGGCTGTGTGCTTGGGGGAGGACATGGGAGAGAAATTGGAGTACTGCCTGTAATGAAGCTGTTGCTGGCTTCATAACAGCTGAGTTGGCAGCATCTAAGTTAAGTACTTTAGTACTTACTTGCACTCCGCTACTCCAGGGTATTTATGTCATTCGCCGCCAACAGGGTGGCAGAAATAGCACTAATTAAGGGGCCAAGGGGCGTTTCAGTGACAAGCAGAAGACTTTGGATTTGAAATCAAACAGTGACATTAAAGTATAGATTCTCAGGTTTTATTTGAGGGTATATTTTTGTACATATTGGTTTCACCATTTAGAAATTACAACACTTTTTATACATTGTGCCCTGAAATAGGGGGACTAAAAGTATTGGGACAGATTTATATAATTAAGCACTCATGTTAAGTATTTGGTCAACAATCTTAACTGTCTGAAGTCTGCGACCCATTGACCCCACCAGACGCTGGGTGTCTTCTCTGGTGAAGCTCTGCCAGGCCTGTACTGCAGCCATCTACAGTTGTTTGTTTTTAGGCCTTTTTGCCTGAAGTCTCCTCTTAATCAATTGGATTTAAATCTGGAGACTGACTTTTGGCACTGAAAAAATCCTTAGTTGCCATGGCAGTATGTTTGGGGTCATCATCTTGCTTCTTGCATCTTGAGTTTAGACGCTGTTGCTTGTACTTCAGCAGACAAAATGTTTCCATACACTTCAGAATACATTATGCTGCTGCCATCAGTAGTTACATCATCAATGAAGACAAGTGAGCCAGACAGTGTAGCCTCTGTAGTTCTGCTGGTGAAGTCTTCTGCGGACTGTAGTGGTCGACACATCCACGGCAACCTACTGGAGAGTGTTCCTAATCTGTCGGACAGTTGTTTAGTTTTTTTCTTAATTATGACGAGCATTCTTCGGTCATACCCTGTAGAAGACTTCCTTGGCATACAGGCTGTTTGCCATTGTTGAGCTCACCAGTGCTTTCTTTATTTTTAATGATGTTCTAAACTGTTGATTTTGGTAAGCGTACGGTTTTGGCTATGTTTCTGGAGTTTTTTCAGATATTTCCTATTCTCATAATGGCTTCCTTGACTTTCATTGACACCTCTCTGCTCCTCATGTTGACAGACACCAATAGCAAACTCCAAAGGCAAACACAAAGCCTAGAATCAATACTAGACATTGACAGCTCTCTTGTGCCTGCACAAATGATGTGACGGAACACACCTGACTAACTAGAAACACCTGACAAGCCAATTGTTCCAATACTTTTGGTGCCATGAAATAGGGGAACTATGTATAAAAAGTGATGTAATTTGAAAAGTGAAACCATGCACAAAAATACTCTCAAATAAAATCTATACCTTAACCTCATAGTAATTGTTTGATTTCAAACCAAAACTACTGGAGTATAGACCAAAAGAAGAACAAATGCTTCACTGCCCCAGTAATTACAGAGGGCACCGTATGTTGCTGTGCCTCTTTTACTATTTATCATCCATGTTTCTTCCTCAACCATAGGACTGTTAAAGCACGGTTGTTCCATTAGCATGCAACAGTCCAAACACTTATTCAATGTTAAGTCGTTCATGTGCCTATAAAGGCTTAACAGAGGTCCCAGTCTGCATGTCATGCTCCTGAAAATCTAATCAAAACAGTTAGACTAGCTGTACAAAGAGCATCCAATGTCCTTTTGTCACCCCTCCAAGTACTTTCCCAACTGAAAACAAATCCTTTGCCAACAGAAGCCTCGGAATCATCACACAAGTCTCACAATGTGATGCGTAAAAGCAGAGAATTCTTTTTTTTTTTTTGCTTAGGGGTTTTTTTGGCTGCAGTTTTGCAGGGAGGAAGTGAGAGGGAGGAGTTGGCTTCGCCTGCAGGTCTTCTGTGTTCATGGTGCTTACATAACTGATCCTGAAGTCATGTGCTTTCCTGGAACTATTCTGTCTGAACAGAACATTGTGTAACATTGAGGACAGGTCTACAACAGGATAAACCCTGCATTTTAAGGCTTGGCTCACCAGTGTTACTGACACACTGTTGTAAAATTTGACAAAACATAAAGTAAATGAATACTAAGTTAAATGAAAACAGGACAAAAGTTGAACAAAAATATCAGCTTTTTAATTTTCCATTCACACTAAAGAATGCTAATAGTGCTGGACAAGAAAAAGCTACCCGGTTAACGGTTAAACATCATAAGGGTGTCACTTGGTCGCACCTTATTCCAGAACTTAAATAAGAAATAATCCCTTTCAATGAGAACACCTAACATGAACATTTAGCCCAACAATAAAAAAAATAGTATG
This sequence comes from Argentina silus, assembly GCF_951799395.1. NCBI lineage: Eukaryota > Metazoa > Chordata > Actinopteri > Argentiniformes > Argentinidae > Argentina > Argentina silus. Next base: position 8,809,808 of record NC_139663.1, read on the forward strand.
TACATTCAAGTAAATAAGTTAAAGTTTCAGTAATACAAATAAATAGATTCAAAGTGTGTTTCTGTGTACATCATAAGACAACTAGGATGAGAAGCAAAGAGAAAACCTAGTCTCCTGCATGACACGTTGAAAAACCACATTGAAATTGAGTGGTGGGGGTTTGGGTGGTGATGGTGATGGTGATGGTGGGGAGTAGGGGTATGTGGTCTGATTCAGTCCATGTGGAGGTGAGTATGGGGCCGGGCCAGAGGTTCTCATGCTGCTCGCCTCCTCACGGACACCTCCTGGATAGGAGCATGGTGGATCCCATACAGTTTGGCTGCTCGGTTCTCGAAGGCATTCACCATCTGCTTGACCACCTCGTCAAAGAACATGGTTGCCAGCTGAGAGTGCAGGAGGGACTTGAACTCGAATGATACCTAAAGTGAGGGGAGAAATGTGTAAGCAACATGACAACCCCCTGAAATCAGTGTTGAATCCTATCCACAGAAGCAAATCTGATTTCATTTGGAGGACATTGTCTGTAGGACTTCTGATGACGGTCAAAAACATCTTCATCTCAATGAGCCTGTCTACTAGGTGTCCCCTGACATCTCCTGAATCCCCTCCCCTGCTGTGTCTCTCCCACAAGTAATCTGGGCCACAAAGTCCTCGCCAGCAGAGGTATCACTATGACCTCTCAGGCTGGCTATTTTGGAAGGCAAGAACACACCCTGCCTGATTGGTAAAAAATACCTAATGGGCTTTAAAAGAGCCGTCCTTTCAACAATGAATCTAATTAGTTTGGAGGAGGACAAGACTCAATGCTTGGTGTCAACCTATCCCCCTGGCATGTCATTTGATCTGAAGCCATACAGTTCAGTAACCATTCACCGTAGGGAAAGCACAGTACACGGTTGTTGTAACATTATATAACATTAACTACACTCTCAGATAACTGTTACTTCAGTGGCCTAATATCAAACGTATCTGACTTTTAGTGCCAGACTTACTTCAAATGAGACTGGATCCATTTAGATAGACAAATAATAGGACTCACATAGAACTCAATGTTGCAGGAGTCTGGTTGGTCCTTGGGTCCAGGGGCAAACCTCCATATTGTCTCAAGGTGGCTGAATAAGGAACCATCTGTACACACGGCCTGTGAAACATACATGTACACACATCATCAGACTGACTGCCAGTAATCCTAATGACTCAGGACAGGAGCAAGACAAAGCCTCTCTTTGGCAGAGGACACTGTTGGCAGGTAGTCAAAGAGCCCATTCACTACCTAATCACTTCTTCCCTAATCATTTTAACACAGGACAATTTAAGTAATTATGACTGCATCTTTTACACTGTCATGAGTTGCAGAAGGATAAATTAGGAATAATTGTCCTACTGACCCACTCAGAACCATCAGGATGGTTTGGAGCAAGAAAATTAGGTGTTTTCAATGGTTTGTCTGTTTCTATGAAGGACTTAGATTTGCGCTTACCCTGACTTGGTGGTTAGGGACAACCGTGACCTCGGAGGTATAACGCTCTACGATAGGAGGGAACCCAATCTCCAGCTGGGCCCGAACATCACCATTTCTTCCCTTCATGATGCGAGACTTCTTACACCAAGGTACAAAGTGCTGGTATTGGTCCACACTGGCGACCACGTTGTACATCTGCTCTGAGGTATACCTGGGACAGAAAGAGACATTCATCAAGTTCATGCTCCTCTCATTCATATAGGACATCTCAGAGAACACTTGAACAAATTAAGCAATGAGAAGTTAAGCATTCTTATTTGAGGTCAGAGTGGGGAAGCAGGGCTTTAGAATCCCCTCAGGAAAACTGGGGCAGATAGTTGTGGCAGAGGGGCAGGGGAGATGTGTGAAGGAGTTGTACGTGAGGTACTCACCCTAGTGTGCGGTACTCTGAGTACTCCATCCTGCGGGCAGAGATGGTGGCAGCCAGGTTTATGAAGCTGCGGGTGGGTGTAGTCAGGGGGTGTTGGGCAGACAGGGGCAGGGGCAGGGTGGCACGTCGCACAGCAAAGGCCCCACAGGTGCCCAGGTGTCTGTGAGGAGCAGAGAGACAAAGTGTTATGATTAATCTCTGTTAAAGCATACTAGCTTCATATTCAGGGATACCAGTGACTGCAGTGCCCAAATCAGACACTTTGGAGAACAACAATCATGGTAAATCGGTAGTGAATTAGTGTCATTTGCAAAAAAAGAATTCCACACCTGTAGGAATAGAATGGGTGTGTGTGCAGAAGGCCTAACTGCAGTTATTCTTTGTACAGTCAATGGTGTGCATGTATCCAGTCAGACTTCATGTCAGAAATCTTACTCTGTCATGCATTCCTTAAACATGGATAGAAGAAATCTTCCCTCTGAAAATCTAATACCGATTCGATCTGGCTAAAATGCGATTTTAATCAAATAATAAACAGCCAAATAAAGTGTTTTTTGGATCAGGTAGACAGCCACCTGTGAGTCGTACGTTGACTGTGTAGTAGACCCACCAGAGGGAGCCCATTTCTCCTTTCAGTCCCGTGATTCAACATTCCTCTGCACAAAACCAATCTCGCATGCCACTTGGCCCGCTCAAATGTCAAAATAGATGAAGAACCCCTCTAAAACTCACAGAACTAGCTGAAATAACGCGAGAACTCCTACATCAGCGTCTACACTTGTGTGAAAGTTTATTAACATGAAATATATTAATATAAAGGCCTACGCAACAACATCATTAATGCTCAAACAGTAAGTCATAAACATTTGAAATATAGGCCTCTCGTACGATCGTTGATCACGCCGCCCGGCTGATTTACTATGATAGCGGTGAGGAATCTGCTCCTTATCTATCAGGTGCTCTTACCTGATATTTGCCCTGTTTGGGTTTCCTCTCACGAATTTAGAAGAGTGCACCTCAGACATATCAACAAGTGCCCGGAAAAGTAGTGTAGTCGTTCTGTTGGCCATTGCCGGGGTTTTTTAGTGGAAATTCCTAAAGTTTGATGTGATGCGACGTATTCCTTCCGATGTCCCGGCTTCGTCTTAAGTGTAAAGTGTGTAGAATCATGTGGCACTCAAGTTGCCTAATAAAGTTGGAGCCTTGAAGTGTGACGTAGAGGATGGGAGGGACCTAATCGGAAGGGGAGTGAACTCTCAATAGAGCTTTCTGATCATTAATCATGACCGATTTTTTCTGTACTGAAAAGAACCTCCCTGAACCTGACACACACACACACACACACACACACACACACACACACACACACACACACACACACACACACAAACGCACGCACGCGCACACACACACATACACATTTTCTATTCAATTAAGAGTACACGATTAGCATACTGTTCTGTTTTATCATTGGCTTGAAATGTTCTTAACATTTCAACATGGTAAGACATTATCTTTTTGAGGCCTGATAGCAAAATCATTGCCTCAACATCACTTCCCATTTATTAAAATCATATCAAATTCCAACTAAGTGTTCTCAGGAATGTCAATGTGACGCACACATGTGGAAAGAGGGCAACCTGTGCAGTAACCACACTATGATGCACTTGCTGTGCTCATGACACACCTGGACTTTGGTACACTGGTACACTACAGTATCTCCATCTGTGTTCAAACAAACTCAGAAGGCCTGCTAATTATAGCAGGTGGGTTGACATGGCAGTGACCCACTGGTCCTGGACCGACTCCACTATCACCCAATTCAAATCACATGTCTGAAGTGCTATAACTGGTATCCAGAATTACATTATTTTCATCTAACCTTTGATTGAAAATAATTGTGGCAATGCGGTATGTTGTTAGCCTCCAGGACAAACAGTACAGTACTAGAAGTGAGGAGGGCAATGTTAAATCTGCACCTGCACCTTGATCCAGTTAAGTGATCTAGCATTAGGTGCTTATGTGGTAATAGGCTTAGAAATTGAGGCGTTAGATCCTATTCAGGATCCTTAGGCCACATTAGGCCACCTGAACAAGGACGCATTGAATGAGGACCTCGGTCAATCCAATCAGAGATAGGCTACATACGTAACTCCTTGGCTGGTTCTGTGTGTTCTCTGGGTAGCCTGATGTAAGAGTATCACAGATTACTTATAAGAGGACTCTGTCTCTGTTGAGATTGGTGATGTATACCAGGACAGAACAGGCCAGGTATATACTATTGGATCAAATATTAGAATACAATAATTTTCCTTGAAAAACCAGTATGATGTTTAAAACAGTTTTGGGTATGGCTTATCTGCTATTCTGACTGCTGAAGAATGTAATTAATGTTTCAAAATGATACAAGGATTCAAGGTTTCAATGGTCTTACTTCCCTATGATTTTACCTCAAATTTGATTTCAACTCTTATTGATCATCTCAAATGAGACAAAACAAACCACCCCTTCATTGATGTCATTATGTCGTAATGAGCTCATCAGCCTGCGTATGCAACTTACCTGTGGTTGTGTAATCGAGCAAACGATTGCCCCACATTCAAATCCGGAACATTGAGCTGATAGATTTGATAGATATGTGCCACCTTGTGGACAAAGTAAAATCTCAGCCTGTTATATTTACCTCATATTCACATTAACCTTGATTATGTTTAGATTATGTGAGAATTGCTATCATTCATATTATGTAAATTATTCCTGATTATTTCAGGGATGTTGATGAGTAATACTGTCTCATGATAGTTTGACAACCAAAATGGTTGCCAGCAGCAGCAGCAGTCTGGTTTTATGAGTCACAGCATGAACCTTATCCAGAACAGATCAGAATGTCCCTCCTCAGGAACATGAAGAAGTGCATGTGTGTGTGTGTGTGTGTGTGTGTGTGTGTGTGTGTGTGTGTGTGTGTGTGTGTGTGTGTGTGTGTGTGTGTGTGTGTGTGTGTGTGTGTGTGTGTATGCGAGTGCAGGTGCGTGTGCGTGTGTGCGTATGCGTGTGCGTGTGCGTGTGTGTCAGATTCAGGTAGGTATTTTTAGTACATGTTCTTAGTAGTACACGTTCTTTAGGACGTTCTTATCTTGTCATCCCAGTCATGATAGACCAATTATGATTAATTATCAGAAAGCACATCAGTTCCATTGAGTGTGTGTGTGTGTGTGTGTGTGTCTGTGTGTGTGTGTGTGTGTGTGTGTGTGTGTGTGTGTGTGTGTTCTACCAAGTTATATTTCTTTGTGACAAAGTTTGGAGTTTGAGGACAGCAAGAGTACTAAATATTCTGTCTGGTATTTCTGGAATTGTCAAGTAAACAGATCACAAAGCTCCAAAATCACATGAGTGAGAAAGTCTGTACAGAGTTCATTGTCAGAGTGGGCGAAAACATGGCACTTGTCTATCCACGGACCTTGCTTAGCCTTATCTCAAGGTCTAGCTCATGATAGCAGACTCCAACTAAGCATAGACACGGGTTCAGTGGACTGTGCAGAGTCACTATGGAGGATTAAATCAATCTCCCCTTTCCAAGACAACATAAATCAACACATATACGCATCTAAACCTCAAAACCGAATAACAGGGAAATAAATTGTTGTGTGGAATAAACTGCTGATGAACAGAACTGTCAATCCCTGCCACCCCCTTCTCACACTCATGAAACACTGCACTCAGTGCCCCAGTCTCAGTTGGGCAAAGACTTGTGGGAGGGAAAAATGCATTTAGTCCCCCGCTGCCTAGATCCATGAAGCAACAAATGAACAGAACCACACATTTACTATTAATGCAAAATGTTTTTTATTTTTATTTCAAGAAGAAGAAGAAGAAGAAGAGAAGCATATACATTTATCAAACAAGTTTCTCATGGAAATGCCTTCATTTGGATGTTGTTGGCAGAAGAAGAGTTTACCCGAAGCTCTCTTGCTAAAGGCTGAAATATAAAGCATGTGAAATAGGAACTGTGTCTATGTGTCTTGCATGTGGCTTGTTTAAATAATGTGTTTGCTTGGAGATACAATGCAACACACGTGTACATAAAGGAAGTGGATACACTTCTATGGCTTTATGGTGATTATTGTTCCTCTGTGCTGTTGGCTGAGAAAATGAGCTTGCTTATAGCTCTGATGTACTGAGACCCATCCGGTGCTGTGTTCCTTAGGCTGGTGAGGGGCATGAGGGCACTGGAGTAGTATCTGAACGCAGGGCTCTGTGATTGGATGGCATCCAGAAACACCTTATAGACAGACAGAGAGGTACAGCTGACACATCCATTCAACAGCACTACTAAAGCTTACATACTCTATATCAAACAATACATATCTATGCATGCTTGTGGAGGTAGAAATCGGAGGACGGGCTCATTGTAAGGCATGGAATAGAATGAGGAACGGTATAGAGGATGGGACCATTGTAATGCATTTCATACCATACATTACAATGAGCCTGTCCTCCGATTTCTGCTTCCATCAGCCTCCCCTGTCACTAACAAGATTAGAGAGGGAGTGCAGAGCACCCTACAGGACAAGACAAGTACACGCACTATGACTGGTAGCACCTCCAGTGGTCATTCTGCAGCATGCACACACACACACACACACACACACACACACACACACACACACACACACACACACACACACACACACACACACACACACACACACACACAGCCTGCTGTACCTTTACAATATCCTCTGTGTCCTGTGCTGCGCTCTGGAACACCTCCCCACAGTGCTGTAGGTACTGGTCATAGAGGCTCCGTGTGTGGGCGTCGACCTGCTGAAGGGAAGTGTCCCCCGGCTCCGCCCTCTGTAGGTTGTCAAGGAAGGCTGTGTTGACAGCGCTACACTCGATAACACTCACACTGAAAGATGGTGCATGGAGTCAACACACAGCTACACACAGATATATGACGACACACAAATGCTCCTAACATAAACACACGATGATAAAGTAGACCTCTAACTCACTGGATGTTGAAGTGCTGCAGGAGAATGGCCAGACTCTCACAGGCGCCCTCTACTGCAAACTTGCTGGCACAGTACACATCATTAAATGGGAAACCTATAGTAAAAACACAGACAAATGATGATTATGACAATAGATACTGTACACAGGCATTACTTTATTAATTCATCTTATCCATATCTAGTCGCTTTTTATTCATCCTGCTAACATTACAACACAATTCAGGTTGGGTGTTGGTTGCACCGCTGCTGTCAAACCCCTGTCACATTTGTTGTGTGTCAGATATATGTCTGTTTTGTTTTCTGAGAAGGCAAGGTGTACAGTCATGTACGTTTCTACCATTCACTACAAAGTGTCCAATTAAGAGGTGTTAAAAACTCAAACCCCTGTCACCCGCAGCCCTGCTCAATCTCACCCTGGAGCCCTCCAATGCTGCCTGTGACCAGGATGCGGCCCTGTCGCTGGGCTTTCATCCCTGGTAAGAAGGCCTGGATGGTGCTGATTGTACCCAGGAGGTTCACCTCCAAGATCTGCCTCATGGTGTCCAGGGACTGGACCTCTAGTGGTCCCAACAACCCCACACCAGCGTTGCATACTAAGTATAGGACCATAATACACATAAACACACCCACACACAGGTCAGAGCATATACTGTACGCACACGTATGCATGCACGCACACAAACACACATAAACACACACACACACACACACACACACACACACACACACACACACACACACACACACACACACACACACACACACAAACAGGATTACTATAACTCTCCAGACGACGGCGTACCCAGGATGTCCACCCTCTTCTCCTTGACCTTGTCCCTGGCCTGCATTATGGACAGCTGGTCAGTCACATCCATCTGAAGGATGTCCATGGTGTCCTTGTGCAGCCCTTTCACACATTCCAGCAGGCGCTCCTTCTTGGCCAGGTTCCGCATGGTGGCGTAGACTATAAACAAAGCAGATAACAGAGATCAAATGTATGTTTAATACAGCCAGGGATTTAACCATTTCAAATAATAGAAAAAATACAACAATTTGGTTTAACAAAACTGTGCTTTCAAAGTTTTGGGCATTTTCTGTAAGAACATTTTTTGTAACAGATTTTGATGCAGATCATCAAAAATACATGTGTTTACACACAAGAGAAAAACACAACACTATCAATTGCTTAAATGTGCCTGCTATTGTACTGCTTTCATTCAAATCAAACACCCACAATAGATAAATCTACACTAAAAATAGATAAGTTCTCTGACTGTACATACTATAAAACTGAAAACTACACACTTAAAGAATTGCATAAGATGGAGGAAGATCTGGTTACCTTTGTAGGTTTTGGCAGGATCTGAGGCCAGTCGGACAGCCAAGCTGAGGCCTATCCCTGAGGAGCAGCCTGTGATCAGCACCACTGTCTGTTCCATAGGGCCACTACACTTCACCTCACCTGGGTCTGGTACTGGAGGGATGGGTGCACTGAGACGAGGAGGTGTCTGGAGCTGCTCAGGAGGGTATGGGAAGAGAGGGAATGGCATGGGAAGAGATCCCACTTGTGTTGTTATAACTCAAATTCATGTTTTTACTGTCTCCACTATCACAAGGTCACCTGAATGTAAACATTTTCATTTCCCAGCTAATAGCGGAGATTCCCTGAGTCCTCCAGGCCAGGTGTTCCCACAAGGTCTGTGTAACATGGCCATAACCCCACCCACAGGCCCTCTCCTCTCTAAATGCCCCATTCAACCTGCTTAGGATTTGTCCTCGGAGTCTCTGCCATGAGTCTTTATGGAGGAGCAGTGACAAGCCCTACTATAGCGTTTCCCAAACCTGTGTATAATGCACTAGATAACAATAAAGGTTCCAACAACAAGTTAATTTTCTGTTTTACCAGTAGATGGCAGCACCTCCATCATCATCATCATCCAATACACACAGGAGCCTATGACCTAGACACAAGTAGACCTGGTCTCTATCCCATTCCATACCCACATAACCTCATATTCTCCTAATACACCGTGGACCACTGCAGCTAAGACAATATAGCTGAAAACAGCCAGTTAAAAACACAATGGGCTCTCGGTTTGTAGATCTCAGAGGAGCATGAGTCTATGCACTTCCCTACATACTCCACACTTACCAGAAAGATGTAGCCAAACACTTTGTCTGTGTTACAACATGTCAATGAGAGTGTTCTCTCTTCAGATCATGGTTTTCCATCCGTCACCTTGCAAATTGGTCTCCTAGTACCTGTTATGAGCACTTGAGAATATTCAAAGTGTATACAGATTATTAATCAACCACCACTTTTCATGCATAGGCTAGGATATCATCTATGTTGTATGTATCATCTACATGTACATCTACATCTAATTTACATGAACATTCTTCTTTTTTTATAATATTATAATTATTCATAAGGATCGTGTTCTGGAGACATGATCGTGTTCAGCCCAACAAAGGTTTGTCACTGCAATTTAGAGAGTGTGTAGAACAATAACTAACTAACTAACTAAATAGATAGAAAGGAGGAAACATCTGGACATAACACAGGCCTTATGTAACCTGTCTGCAGCCTTTGACAGAGCACATAAGTTACGGCATAAATCCTGTCATTTGGGACCTTTTGAAGAATCAGGTCAGTTATGTTATCTATCCTCAGCAGAAATTTAACGGCTATTGGGGTCATGTTGTGATGATTAGATTGAGTGAACCAGTGTAGTCTGTAAAACACCGTACTTATTTGATAGGCCCATAAACGCAGCCGCCCCTTGACCTTTGGGAAAACACAAAAACACTACTGATAACCGTAATGTATTTTGTGCCCAGATAATCACATTGGATTAGGCCTATTCATTTCCAATTGGAGTCGAATGCGTAGGCCTCTGGGAACATGCGTATGGAGGTCAGTTATACAATTGTGTTCTATTATTACTGGGCTGAGCGCCACTGTCATATGACAAATATTATTAAATGCAAATAAACCAATGACTCAATCAGTCACACACATATATAGGCTACATATGTTTTATCCTTTATTTACCAGGAAAGTCAGATTCCTGGTAGAGCTCTTTTGCAAGTGAGTCTTGGCCAAGAAAGCAGCATACACAAACATTACACAGACACAAAAAAACACATTCACTCGGTGGTGAGCTCATCTACTAGGTTTTCACAGTGGTCGTCTCTACTCAACTCCTATATGGGGCTCGATTGTCTGCAAAGAAAATGTCTGTACAGGCAAGCCCTCAGTTTCCTTCGATATAAATCGCTTCCCGCCGTTTCTCTGCCAGCAGCGCTCAATAGGGCCCAAGAGCCTGTCCATTAAAGTACGTACATTTTGTGTGCGGATGTTTGATGATTAGATCTTCATGTAAAGGATATTCATTGTAGCCTTTCAGAAATGTGTGCAGCAAATGCCCTTGCCTGTCGGCATCAACGGGGCCCTAATGAATAGTTACAGAAGTTATGTACCTTTTGTCTGGATATGCTGGCTGGCTGGCTGGTTGCAATGAAGCGCCAGGCCATGCATACAGCACAGCAGTGTGTGTTGTTTAACCAGAACTCCCATGGAATGCTGGCATAATGGTGTCTATGATTATACCGTGGGCACTGTGTGCGTGTGTGTGTGTGTGTGTGTGTGTGTGTGTTTGTGTGTGTGTGTGTGTGTGCGTGCGTGCGTGTGTGGGAGTGTGAATCCATAGAGAGGCACTTGGTGGCGATATAACGTCAATTTGTAATATTCTGTGAGTAGACCAGTCTGACTCCATGTTGCTGACAATGAATTCAGATGACACACAACATGTATGTATGCATGTATGTATGTATGCATATATGTATGTATGTATGTATGTACTTTGCAGTGGTCATCCTCTAAAGTGAATTTTGTTGTCTTCGGTGTGACAATAGCCACCACACCATTGGTATTTTCCCCTCCTTTTCCCCAGTCCCTCAATCAGCCTTCATGAGGCTGTGCCCTCTTTCTTTCTCTCTTTCTAGTCTCTAGAGTAAAATTCCTCTTGACCAGTCTGAGGTCCTCGCGTCCTTATGCAACGTTTCAATGGCCTGAATTAAAAGGCATTCTTTCTGCTGGTGGGAGCCAACCAAGGAGGAATTTCCTGTCATTTTGCTGCGTTTCTCCCCCTGAGATCACATCAGCTTGGCTGCTGTTCCGTAGGCTGTAGGACGGATAAGGGCAGTCCTTTAGCTTATGCTGGCTCTCAACAGACCAACAGAAATGACTGTGCTGTGTAGAGTACAGTTCATGACTGTATGACTATGGGAACATTTTAGTAGAATTAGTAGGCCTCAGTAGGCTTGTTTTTGTTACTATAGGTGACCTCTGCCGATGCCTCACCACTGTGGGTTCACTGTGAAAGCAGGAGGCCATGATGGGGTCTGGCAATGTCCCCCCCCGTCCCCCCCCGTCCCCCCCCCCCGTCCCCAAATACCCCCAAAGCACCTGTGGTAAACAGACTCCTGGAGGCTATTTGAGAGAGAGAGAGAGAGAGAGAGAGAGAGAGAGAGAGAGAGAGGGAGAGAGAGAGGGAGAGAGAGGGAGAGAGAGGGAGAGAGAGAGGAGTGTCGGGATTAATGTGAATGCTTTTTGGACGCCTCTGAGGCAGCAGGCTAGCTTCGTGCTCTGGAGGAAGTTTTGAAGATGAAGGAGCCATGCTGGGATCTATTCTGAGAACAGGGGGATGTCTGGAGCTGCTACTGTTGGAAAGGAGGACATATTATCATTGGGGTATATGGGCAGGATAGAGGTGATATATAAGCGGCCACAATGTGTTGGGCCACTCAGAAGAGGATGAGTACTCAGAATCAGAAGGTCTGCGTTTATCTCAGACAGTTTATTGTAAGCAAAAGGATGTGCCATGTGAGAAAGATGAGCAGAAGTGAAACAACTGCAGACGTGTTGTGGTGAATGAGGTGAAACTGGAATGGCACGCCATCACCTTACCTGAACTGATCTGAGTCTACATTCTTACACTCTGACTGCAACACATTATACAATGTTACAACCAGACTGTGATGACACACACCTGCCTGATTAAAACACACTGTAACATTTTTCATACAAATCCTTTAAACAACACATTTATATGTCAGCACTCCATGATACTATGAGGCTTCACACACACTGTCGAGCAGCCAGACACACTCCTACGGTATTTCTACCGAAACCCTCTTGCTTACATTAAGAAAAACCAAACCTGTTCTTGTCAACAGAATCATCCTCAATTCTCAGAAGACAAGGGTAGCAACGTAGTTATTTATCTGTCATGCGATTGGCTGATAGGACCTGTGCTGGTTGCTATGTGTTCATATGTCTGTCATCTCGGCCCTGTGAGTGGTAGGAGATAAGGGCTTGTTTGGTGAGGGCTTCTCTTGAGATAAAATCTCCAATTGACTCTAGTCGTACTAGTGTGATTATATCTGGATGGAAATCTTTTCCGAAACAATGGAGATGGTGGCAAGAACAACATCACATTTAACTCAGTCATGCAAAAGAGAGTGTCCTTGTGGTGCTGAGCAGCAACTAATCTGTATCACTGGATGTATGCAAAGTCTAAAATGAAGGTCACATTTGAAATTTGAAATTGATAATGTATGGTATACTGTAATCTATCTGCGGATGTTTTGTAGAAAAATATATATATTCACTTTACTGTAGCACATTTAATCTTTGCCATAAAACATGATAAAAGTGTATTGTGTCGTACTGTTTAGGGAAACTGGGGGACAGGGCATGCAGCAGTGGAGGCGGGTGCAGGCAGAGGACGGGCTCATTGAATTTCATGGAATGGAACGTGGAATAGAATGCAGGTTACCTTTCTTCTCAGGTATTCAAAATAAACATACAGTAGCTCACCTAAAACTAACAGGCAGATCAGAATCAATCACTTCATACTGAATGGTGCGGAGTACAAGCAAAGCAAATCAATCTTCTATCTTCCATATGTTGGTGTAGTCTGCAGCTCTAGTGACAGCCATGCATGCCAATAACATTGTGTCGCTCATGCCATATGACTGTAACCTATGGATTCCTTTCTCTACCCATCATAGGTATTCAGTTACCTTCGGTGAACCCATACTCCTCTGGCCTGGCCTAGACCTGATGGATCTTATGATGGTGTGTCTCTACCTTGTCTGATATTATAGGGGATAAAGTAACTGCCAGTGTCTGTGACCTCTCTCTGTCTCTCTCCTCTGCTCTCATAACTTGTGCCTGTCTGCCTTCAACCTGTATCTTCTTACTCAGTTACAGATCATATAGTCAGTCGTCTCCAGTCTCTTTATGAAGAGTGTTTTCCTTTGCTAATGTCTTGTGGAGGAATTTCTTCTTCACAGTACCTCTCTGTGCGGTGCATGCAAGGTACTGTAATTGAAGAAGCATGATCGAAATTGAATATTATATCATTAAAATGACAACCATGACGAAGACCATAATGCTTTACTAATGACTGCTGGATAGTTGGTATTATGGATGGTGGCGGGGGGATATGTGGTAAAAATAGAAGGTATTTCCCCATTCTGTAAAAGCCATCAACTGTACAGGACAACTGGGACCGGGGTGAGAGACTGAAAGAATTCCCCCCTTTGAGAGAATTTAATCCAGCATGGTAAAAAAAAACCTGACCTAGAAGCTATAACATTATATGTTTGCTTATAAACCACAAACAGATGAGAGATGTGGATAGGAAGAAGTAGTTCCATTCTAGCTACCGTGGAGAAGACCGCAAGTTTACAGGGCGGGAGAGAAAAGAGAGAGCCTGAGAAATGCACAGTGGATTTTTCTCAAGCTGACACGGAGGGAGCGGTGCTTTTGCTCCTGTCTGGTAAAGTCATCAAGGCCTGAACACAAGAGGGTGTGTGGAAAGAATGGATGGCTCTTAGTAGATGGACTTTGAAGCACAATCAGCACATTTCTGCTCTGCAGTTTTCATTCTATATTAAATAGAGTTACTGTAATTGGTTCACATGATGTAGTGAACTAGTTTCATGACTGAATGACAAAGTAAAATGAGGAGTAGGGTAAGCATGACAAGCTAAAGAGATGCATCATTTTGGAACTGATAAAAACAAGTGCACTCTTGTAAATCATTCTGTGTGGCAACAGCAGAGCCAGGGAAAATATTTATTCAGCATTCATCTGCCTCTGCAATAGTACATTCAGAGCTGAGCATCAGACACTGGGGACAGCTCTGGCTGAGCATATGCCACAGGGTAAGATCAACGGTCATTCAGACTGTCATGGCAATGTAGGCTCATGTATTGACAGTATCAATGTATATTTTCCCAGAGTGCCTTCAGCAGTGTGATGTATGTGATGTTGGAGGGAGAAGAAGCCTCCTCTGCGGGACGTGAGTCTCTGCGTCAGCCATAACCCTCAGGGCCACCACAGGGCTCGAGAGCTTGGCATTCCACAGGCCCAGTTTGTGTACAGAGTCCCAGCGTTGCAGGAAATGCCGGGGATTGTGTCGTGGGAAATGTTCTCTTCCTTTTGAATAGATGGCCAGGCATTCTTTCTCTCTGCTATGTTGGGTACATCCTGTTCCTGGTTTCTCTTTTAGCTTTTCAGCACTTGAGTTTGCACTCGGACCTGACCTGACCTGTGTTTGACTCTAAAGGGGTTCACTGCGTCACGGTTGTTCACTGCGTCATGGTCCAGGATCCCCGGTCACTGGAGGACAGGGCTAGCAGCAATACGTGATCTAGTCTACGCAGGCTGCAGCATCATGGTGACTTTTCTCATAAATGACTTTGTCAATTTGACAGGCACAACTAATTATTTTCTGAATAAACAGAGCAGAAATGTATCTTCCCAGTGGGATCTGTCATACTGGATATTAAACATGAAAAAACCAAGCCCTAGATTCTAGATCTGCATAGATTCCAGGATTCTGTCACAGCTCAGGTTAAATAGAAAACAATTTCAACTCTGTCCAAGTGTTTCTCAGGTATGACATAATTTAATTAAAGATGTTTATATTGAGTAGATGTGCCAAAAATGTATCACATATGCAAAAGGGGTAGCAAAAAGAAGTAGCTGTTCCTGCTGTATACACAGAGGATGATGTACCATCTTGCTGCAAAACAAATGAGCTAGTGTGTGCCAGACGGTGAGTGAAATTCCAGTACGTGTTATCTCTTCCTATCTGACACAGTGTACCTTGCCCCAGGTGCAATATGTGGGGCGCTCGGCTGGCTCACGTGTGATGTGGGAAACTGAAGTGAAGGTGGAAGGAACATGTCAGGTAAGTCACCATACAGGTATGTACCTGATTGTTCTCCACAGTTTAAACTGGCACATTCCATTTCCCCCCCACTGCACTAAGCGAGGTTCACACGCTAAATGACTTCAGGTGGTGCTCTCACAACCTGGTACCTCCCCAACTCCTGTCTGTTTTCTCCTTTTTTTTCCTCTCTCTCCCTTTGCATATGTTCTTTCATAACCCTTTTGTCATTCATCTTTCCTTCTCTCACTTTGACACACCATCTATTGATCTCTCCGTCTCTCAAACAGTCCAACTCTCCACCCACCTCCGCATAGAACTGCTGGTCTCTGCTTGCTCATCTGTAAAAAGAAACAACCAGTAGGTTCTGTCGACCTAAAGGCAGTTGAGTGCTCTGTTCTCAGCTAGCTCTGCACCTGAGTCAGCCTGTGGGCGAAGTGGATGGTGGTGGTCGAGTGTGTTACCGCATGAAAGAGAACAGAAAGTGTGACGCAGCATGGGCCTCGACGCCCACACACACACACACACACACACACACACACACACACACATACACACACACACACACACAAAGTGCTTCAGTTATTAAGCTTTGGACCTGGACCTGCACAATCACCTTGTGTGGCCTGATTGGCTTGTTCAGCACTGCTATAGTCAGTTGTTTTTTGAAAGAGGTTGCCCCACCCAGAGCAATGGACTGATATGGTGGCTAGCAGTTACCTGACAAACCTACAATAACATATATTGTAAACACATTATGTAAGGTCATATACTGAAGGAATCTGTCATCCAATTCCACAGATACCTCATTGTTACCTCACCTATCAGTTCCCAGGAGAAGAGAACACATGTCATGACAGTTTCACACCCCAGGTATGTAAATAAGCTAGGGAGATACCAGTCGTCTGAATGCGTTGTCATCTACCTTCCTGGGCAGGCCTAATGGGTTCCATTCCCACAATTGAGAACTAATCCTTGTTATTACATAAATGGTTCATCTTAAATGGGGCTCAGGCCTGAATAGACAGAAATGTCACCTGTCTTCATTTTTAGCATAGCTGTCATAGTAAGACATTGTCCAACGCCCTGTTGGTGCTTTTTTAAATAGAATGTGTCCAGCCAATGTTTTTGAATGTGCAGTTCCAGGAGAGCTGTGGAGAACAATTGATAGCCAAGTTCTGTATTAGGCAAGCAGATCAGATTGTTCTGTCTGCCAAATACAGAGCCTCCAGTAGTGTGACAAGTTTACATCATCATCACACAGGGGTTGTGTATTATAGCTGCCCTCCCTCTTCCCTCTCACTGTTTTGCTATTTTAGATTCATCCTGTCTCTCTACTGGTGATTCATGTCTGTTTTCTTTGGAAGAGAGGCACAATCCCGGCTAAAACCAACCGTCTGAAATCTTCCTGCGTGAAATCAGATGACTGAGTACATTTAAAAGACTCCCGAAGACATTTTGACTGTGTGTCCAGGGCTTGCCTTGTGGTGTTTTTGTTTCCACTGGTGGCCTGGGAGTCTGTATCACACTGGTAGCCTGTCTGGGTCTGCATATTATTCTGGTGTCTCACATTGGCATGAGGGGGATAACTCAATTCAAAGACACCAATACTCTCTCCAAGCTGAGAAGAGGAGAACTAAGGATGACAGACTGGTAAAGACATGCAGGTCAGGCTGATTCACGCTGTGAAGGGGAAAAAGATCACAATGTACCAATACTTCTTGGTATTTTAAGGGCATGTATCTCCTGAATTCTTACATGAACCAGGGCCAATAAAACATACATTTCAATCAACACCTCTGAAAATGACAAGCCTAATACATTTCTCAAATTCCTCTCAAGGCACGTTGTTGGCTTTGCCACCAGCAGCAGGAGCACAAGCAAGTTCCAATGATTTATTACCATGTGGCCCATTTCCAAAAATCCCATGAATTGAGTGAATTTATTTGTTCTACACAAATTCCCCCCTGTCTCCCCTACTGTTTCGGAGGCAGCGGATGCACATTCAATGCACTCTGGAACATTCCAGAGGCACATCTGTGTCTTATCGTTTCACAGCATCACTTCCTTCACAGAAAATGAAGAGGGGGACAAGCCAAGTTATGAATTGTATTGACTCTTTTTAAAAGGCTGTACGTGCGTATCGCACATCACCGCCTGTTTGCCATGATATGCCTCCCCAGGGCTAATGCTAAGCTATAGTGGCTAACACTGCCTCTCTGTTGTTAGAGGTGAGTTTGCACCTGTTGCTATGACTATGATGAAGCATCATAGTGAGCTAAGCCTGTAAGGCCACATACCACAGTCCACTACAGACTATGTGGGGTCACAATGGAATATTCCAAGCGATGGGTACATAAGTGTCTGTGTTGTGCAGTAAAGCACCATCGTTGACTCCTGCCTTGTATGTTCGTGGGGAGCCACGGTCAATGACCATCTCTGAGGAACATGTTGTGCTGCGTGTTTCCCAGAAAGCAAATTCTGTTAACAGTAGATTCCTCAACTACAATTGACCCTCATCTGTCCACTTTTTTGGCAGCAATTTGTTATACTTACTTTTTAATGTATATTTTGTTGTTATTTAAGCAGCATTGGGATATGTAATGGCTGAGTGAGAACAGTGAAAAGAGACTGTAGGTTCATTTCTCATCATTATTCTGAATAGCTTTATAGCATGTTACACTAATTCCTCTATCAGTATTGGTATTTCCTCCTCCTCCAAACTGTCAAGCTCAGTTGTGGGAGTGACTTGGAGAGAGAGTGTGGCAGGAATGTCACCTCACTACTGAGATTCAGGACATTGCTGAGCAGCTGCTCCAAAGGTACTCTCACTTGCGATCCTCAACCATACTAAGGTGGCACCTCCCTTCTGGCTGTCTACATCATCCACTAATGACTACACCCATTCCTCCCAGTATCACCTCGCCCACATTAAGCTCCTTCGTGCCATCAACTTCGTCACCCAATCTGTTGCATAACAATATGTAACTTTCCCATTTAAAATGTAAACTTATTTCATAAACATTTATATAAACATTTCACCCAAATCCATCACATGCTGCCTGCAAGCGTACCAGAGTGTCTGTTTTTACCCCCTGTCTCAAATAGAAAATGCTTCTATTGGAGACACTACGCCCAAGCTCACACCCTCTTTAGTGTAACACGTGCAGCCAGTGTACTTTAAGGTGTTTAGAAGGAGGGGAGACGTTGTTCTACCCTCATAGACAACACAGACAACACTCATACCTCCTATCTTGGAGAATAGAAAATTCTTCCATTTTTAGATTTTTAGACCATCACATATGTCCCCAATCTTCCTGTTTCTCTCTCTGATTTTTTTGGGGGGAACATTGTGTTAAACCTGGCAGAGGACAGTCTTGTCTGGACCTGATTCTTTTGAGAGGCTGTATATATTTAACCCAGGGCCGTCACGGTCTTCCGGCAGACTGAGTAAGATCATATGACTGCTCTGTCCCTGGGCCTTTGATCAGTCTCTTGTATCATACTGCAGTGGACAGATGTTGCTGTCCTCAGCAAGGTTACACTGAAAACAAGAATGGGGCAGCATCAAAGGAGTTAATAAAACACTGATGTGATAAGAAGATAAACTAGGTTTTCCCCTTGTTTCATGAAAGCTTTTCTTTAGTTTGCTTGCCCTCGACTCTCTTGTACTCGTATTTCAGATTGCTGCTTTTTTGGGGGGTAGAGTGGGAGATTAGCACTGATAGCATAACAGAGCAGTGCAATATTCTGATTTATCACATGACTCTGAATGGGAGACTGATTTTGGACACATGACGGTAATGCAATAAAGATGATGACTGGCACGTCTTCATCATGCAATTGTCATTGTCTGACAGGGAGAAGGACTCATGTCCTGTGACTGTAGGATTTGTCATGTGTATGAAGAGCCGTGGGATCAGTGTTGTGTCTGGTTCCAGCCCTGCCGTGGCCACAGTCTCAGGCCTGTTTCTGGTTTAGCAGGAAAGAGGCAGCAGATTCCTGGGCCCAGGCGTTGCGTCAGCAGGGGGATTCCTAGGGGGCTTTATGTCTGGGTGTTGCATTCCTGCCCGTCCCTACGCGTTGCCATCCCCACACTCACGCGACACACTGCATCACACTGCTACAGACAGCAACACAAGCGAGCCCCTGTCCTACGGCTGAGGAGAGGGGTGTGAGAAACATGCACACTGAGGTCAGAGTTATGGCCTAGGAGGCGAAGGGTGGCGCACACCCAAATAACCGCAGCCCACAGTGACGAGCACTCCCTCTTCATCTATACCCCCCCCCCCTCCCACTCCCCCAATCCCATAAACCCCTCTTCAGGCGAGCAAGCAGGACAATGGTGCAATTCAACATGTCTCGGCACAAGAGGCCATTAAAATTGTGAATACTATGCTGTGTATGAATGGGCCGTGTGATGAGTCTAAGTTAGCGATCGTTAAAGTACAACTGCAGGGAGAACTGAGAACTTTGATGTTATCTCTAGAGAAAATACATCTGGAAGTCTCCGACCACTACCACCACCATGTGTCTCCAGAACATCCCCCCCAACCTGATGTTGACAACACTAATATTGATTACAGGGAGATTATGTTAAAGCTAACAGATGGCGTGCACCCATTCCTCTTCTATGGGTGTTTACAGGGGAGGAGTGTCTGGGGTGGGACACCCACCATGGAAGAGCCACTCCCTCCTGTCACAAGACAGGACATGGAGTGGGTGGTTGTGTTACGGTCAGAGCTAAGGAACCCAAGCACAGAACACAGAGACAAGACACGTATATAAAATAATCGGGTTTTAATGAGGGATTAGGGGAGAACGGAGTAGCAGGGTGGAATGGCAAGCAGGGCAGGCAGGTAGACAGGGCAGACAGGCAGGTAGACAGGGCAGGCAGGACCGGTAGACAGGCAGACAGGGCAGGTAGGACCAGTAGACAGGCAGGTAGGGCAGGTAGGGCAGGTAGGCAGGGCAGGCAGGGCAGGCAGAGCAGGCAGGACAGGTAGGGTAGGCAGACGGGCAGGCAGGCAGATCGGCAGGCAGGCAGAAACCGGGAAGTGGTCCTGTAGCACAGAGAGAACGCGGTGAGACAAATACTTAGACACAGAGAATCTTCATGAAACTAATCGCTGCTAAGCGGCTGAGAGCGAGACTGACTTGTAACAACAACAAACGATCTGACAATGAGTGGATGGGAAGTCGGGGTTTAAATACTGCAAGTAGATGAGAAGATGAACCACAGGTGTGTAGACCGAGCAGGTGGAGATGATGATGAACTGGATTGCTGGAGCCACGTCCACACACATACACACACATACACACACATACACACACATACACACACAGACAGACAGAGACAGACAGAGACAGACAGGGGAGAGAGAGAGAGAGACTGGCACAGGCTAGGTGGAAGTGGAGGGCGTGACAGGTTGAATCGCTGCCAGGGTGTTTTATGGCCCCATTCAGGACCCCAGTCACAGTCCACAGAAAGGCCTGAGCAAGGGGAGACCAGACCAGTAAAAATTGGACACCCTCTGAGTCCACGTTTTATATGGAAGGACCATATTTCATTGAAGTTTCATCTTTCACCATTTACCCCAAGCTTGTGTGTATGTTCTTATCAAATCCTCACATGTATTGTAAAAAGTTCAACTTCTGTTAAAGTCAAACGTTGTAAATCCTTCTTATGGAAAATAAGGTTCACCTGAAACTTAGAGACAGTGTGTTCGGGGAATGTCTGCTGAATGGTGCCTGCGGGCCGCTGGTCCGGTGTGTGAGGTGAACTGTTGAAAAGCGGAGGAGGGCTGTAAGGAAGGTGGTTTTTGGTCTTGAGGGACACATGAATAACTGGCTGTTGACATGTGATATAACTCATAGCTGTTGGGTCCCCAATGTGTTAAGATGGAGGAAACACAGACAGACACACTCTCTGGATGTGCTGTCGCCCTGGAGGGTCTGATAGGAGACAAAGTATTAAAAACAGTGTTGGATTATGAGAAAGCATAGAGAGATACGTAAATATACAGTCAGGAGTTCCTGGATCTCAAACTGGGTGTAGGATTTACAGGGGACGGGACGGTTTGTTTGTGTGGATGTGGACAATACACAGGAAGCAAAGCCATCGCCAGTTCTGCGCACGGATGAGATGAATGACTTAACCAGACAAACAGGACTGTGCACGCTCACGCAGAATCAAAGAACTAGAGCATGGAGAGACGAGTGCCTCATCCCTCCCTTTAGTTCCTGTGATGGGCTGCTGAGTTTCTGAGCCACCCCCCCCCCCCCCCCCACCACCACCACCACCACCACCCCACCCCCCCCACACACACACGTTCCCACTTCCCTCTCACACCCTGTGACCCCTCACTGAGAAGCCAGCTGAGAGCTGGACATGCTCCAAAGCCCCTTTTCATCCAGCTGTACTGAGGTACCACAGGAAATCCAGGATATTCCTAGCGGAACTCTGGTCCAGTCCACTGTTCCACGGGGGTGGAGATTTAGGTTAGGAAATGCTGGTGGTAATATAGTGCCTGTATAACTTGCAACTGTTTATATTGTGTTGTTTTGAAGGATACACACAGCAGGATATCCAAAGAGGACATGGTACATGTAGGAGCGCAGAATATTGAGTTTTTAGAGATCACAATAACAATACCTCAACACATGAAAGCTATTGTGAATAGTCTATTGGTGCCACCTGTCCAGGGTGCTATGAAGAAAAGGAGGCTGAGTGTGACAGTTGTCAAGAGAAAGAGGAAGATTCTCCACCTCTTTTGACCTGTGACCCACACCCTCATCCCCAACCCCCCCACCCCTGCATGTTTCTAAAGAGCCACATGGTGACAGAGCAAGCAACCCCCTTCTAATTGCATGTTCGCATAGGTGTGGTCTGACACACACAAGGAAAGAATAGAAAGTTTAAAAGGTTTTCTAGATAAACTAGCATTTCAGTATCTCCCTTCAGTGATGGCATGAATCAAGATTGGCTGCATATGCAAATGTAAACACACTCTCAAAGACAAAAGCGCGTGCACGCGCACACACACACACACACACACACACACACACACACACACACACACACACACACACACACACACACACACAGACACTGACACATATGTAAACATAAATTAACACTTATGCTCAATGAAACACACAGTACAGTGTCAGGTAATATCTGGCCTAGAGTTGCTGAATTAAGGGCCTAATATGATTTTGCATACATGAACATACATACTATACTACTGTATGACAGCGCGAGGGTATCAATCAAGCCTGTACACTGAAATACCCGTGAGACCCACGCTATGTGGTCTACGCCTCACAAAATGTTACTGTTGTATCTTTTATGAGGTCTATTATGATTTTCCTCTTCATTTACTGTATTTGAAGTTTAGACATTCCCCCAGACCCTAACCACAAAGCTCTCCCAGTCGGTCTCTGTGGTGTGATGGATACAAGGTCCATGGCAACCTCTTAAAGATCTTGTTGGCTGGCGTTTCAAGCAACTGCTTCCTCCCACATCCATTAATTCTCTGGGAAAAAAGCTTTTTCCAATCCTCATTAGAATTTAAAAACCTAGCCTGCTGTTTATGAGCGTTTTGGAGTGCGTGTAGTTGTTTGTTCTTTGTTGTGTGTACAGCAAACTACATTGTCTGAAATGTACAATAATGTTAAATGATTATTCACCTGTGTCCTATCTGGCAGTGGCTAACATTTGGTAGTGTTGATGATAAATCTAACAGTAAACAGTGGAGAGTGGAGACTAGAGGGAGATGAGGGTGGGTGTTGCTAGGGGATGGGGCGACATGTTGTGGGAGGTGAGGTGGGGCTGTTGGTAGAGCACTGTTGCACTGTCTCCACCGCTACATAAACAAACACATCGAGACAAAGGAGTGCCCTGGCAAAGACTATCATTAGTAGAAGTCTGAACTCTGACCTTTGCCATGACCCAGCGAACATACAGAAGCCTCTACCTGCTGTCACCGTCCTTCGCAGCTCGGCTGTTTTACCTCTCAGGAAGAAGTGTGTTGTTAAAAGCAGTCACTTGCATCATTGGAGCACTGACCCTCCGAGTGGCCTGCTTCGCACCGATGGATATGCTTTCTCTGTTGTTGTCTCTGCTTTCCATTGCCTGATATTGGCTGAACAAACATTTCCATGACCTATTGTCGTTTTTTTGTGAGTGTTTGTCATGTCTCACTGCACAAGAGAGTGAACAGCAGCAGTGAAGTTACTTGTCCTCCTTATCAAACATCTTTAACAGCTGCAGAGAGAGAGTGTGTTTACTCCTAAACACAGTACACTCATTTAATGGGGAGAAGCCAAACCAAACAGCCTGTAAATGAAGGCAAATTACTGTATCTGTTCTTCTCAGACGGTGGTCTCTGTAAACAGTTATGGGTCTGAAGTTATGGTATACATTTACAATGCTCTGTTTTGGATGTTTTGTGTTTTAATAGAGGTTTTCTTTAAGGCAGATGGACTGAATGTTGTGTAGTGTCTCCAGCTGCTCTCTCTCTCTCTCTCTCTCTCTCTCTCTTAGTCAGACCATGGTTTTTCCACCAGACCAGAGTTATTCTTTCTCTCTCTCTCCCCCTCAATCTCTCCCCCCCTCCTCTCTCCCTCTCTCTCTCGCATACTACTCACAGTAGCCAAATAAAATATACATAGCCATTTTTGTATCATGAGTCAGGCGTTCTAACTTGATTCCATTCAATCCTCATCCCCTCCTCTTCATTCCTACCTTCTTCCCTCATCACCTACTCATCCTTTCTCCTTCAGTCATGTTCTTTATTTTTCCTCTAATTAATTCCCCCCCCCACACACACACCTCCCGTCATCTCTTTCTGTCTTAGTTGTCAGTCAGGTCTGTTTCTACAGTACCACACTCCCATCACCTGACGTTCATCAATACACCAAACACACTGTACAGAATGCATAGGGAGCTTGGCCATAATGTGCCTCTGCTACTGTACAATTTTCCAGGGGGACAAGCTTTTCTCCCACAGTTTAGCAGGTTGTTGTTTCGACCAGCCATGTGGGAGACATACTGTATGTACACTAATAGGGTGTTTGTTTTGGGAGATAATCCATATTCCTGTTTCTCCACTATTTTTTTCTTATTTTTTTTCCATCTCACCAGACATACAGAAATAGACAATAGTCGCTTGTTTGGGTTTCAACCAAACCCTGACACAGTCATGCTTTTGATGGATGGCCACGGGTGCATCATTGCTCTTGCCCAACAAACCTACAACATGCCCACAGTTTGAGCACTGGAGCCGTTTTGAATCCCATTTGATATTAAAAGACTGGGTCTTAACTTAATTAGTTGTACTGTATATATAGTAATCTGTCTCATGTCTTTAATAGGTCTCCTGTTGCCTGTGTTGGATTTGGGACACAATACTCGGGCTGTGTGGGGGATGAAGGCTGGAGACACAGGCTACCCACAGCAACAGCTGAGAACGCTCTGTCTGTCTGTCTGTCTGTCTGTCTGTCTGTCTGTCTGTCTGTCTGTCCTAAAGCAAGGCTGAATCTGCTGAAGCCCACACCCGAACATCTTCATGATGGTGTCATATCTGTATGTGACTATTTCAACAACTGATTTAGGCAAGCTTGAACATCTTTTTATAGATTAGGAGTGCCTGTGGTATAAGCTTGACAAAGGCGAGACTATGTTTGTCTAGTTTACCCAGTAGCAGCAGTGCTTTATATGGTTTTGAGTAATAGATATATTCTAGAGGAAAGCATAGCATCTCCTATTTGCAGAGCAACTGTCAAGATATTTCAGTGGCAAGAAATCAAGCTATACCCATACCTTTGTATGGTCTGTAATGATGACACATTTTTAATTTTGACCAGTTTGTACATGTTTGTTCTTTCTGAATCTACATTCAATAGACACACTGCAGCACTAGACAACCATCTCCACTGTGCACTGTTGAAAGTTACTGTTATGACTTTCTCCAGTCGGGGAGGTCAGACAGAGCTAGTCAACACGGCAGGATGTGGCTGAGTGTCTCTGCTGCCTTACACCTGAGAACAGCTTTCATCTTCTCTTTCCTCCCTCTCTCTTTCTCACTCTTGCTCTCCCTCTCTTCCTGTGCCTCTGTCTGCTTTGCATCAACCCACACAGCTTGAGTTCTGAGAAGAAACCTCATCCTGCCCTCAGTGAAGATGTCTGTGTAGAAAACTGAAGTAGACGTTAGCACGGCACATCCTGTTGTGCATCCACAGAGCTACCGTACAGTGCAGAATCAATGCAGGGGGGGAGCGATCAATCCATCTGTTTCCCAACACCAGAGTAAGAGTGTTTCAAGCATGAACACACATACTGTACTCACAGGCATTCCACTGTCATCTATTGTTGAAGACGCTGTGTGCGGGAGAGCGAGGCAGCTGTAGTTCATGCTGCCTGCTGTAGCATGCCTCAATCTGTCTCATTCCTCATCGTTGTCTCACGTTCATGCTCTTTTGAGACTTTCTACCCTCCAGTCATTATTTTTCTATTAGAGAACTGTTCAGGAGAGGTGAACTAAGACCATGCAGTTTGATTTACATTCCAAGAAACGGCCTGTCTCTCCATTTGAAATACTAGTGCGGGTATGAAGAAATTACTGACATTACTCACGTTTATCGACGCAGCTCCCAGGCTAGCAAACAGGGGCTGTTAGCTTTGGCTAGGATTCAAGAGCGAGAGATGCAAGCAATTAGGAGTATGTATATGCCTGAGGGAGAGACTTGACAAATGAGTGCCTATTTGGGACTGGTAGAGGAAAATAAATATGTTCACCCCATTTAGTCAAGGGGGTGTGGGGTTCACACTGATTCAGCCAAAACAGTGGTCCACCTTGATAGCAGGCAAGGACTGCCCTGTTAGGTCACTATGGAAAAGTTCACTGGAGGGGAAAACCACGAAAAAGAGACCACTTTAAGCACTAAATTAAGAAAGTAATTAAAGAAACATATTTTACCTTGAAAGCAAAACAGGGGAATTCCCCTGGGTTAAGACTACTTGCTACTCAAAAGTTAGAGAGTGTGTATGTTATGTATGCTCAGTGCATAAATACATGTAAAGTACCAGGGTGTGTGTTTGTATGTGCGAGAGTTGGAATGTATGTATATTCAGACTTTCCATGGAAATCCCATTAGATCTTTTATCAGATGTTTTAATAAATGTTCTACATATTCAATATTCACAACAAGAAAGTGTAAAGTTACATTTAAGATCTATTTATTTGGTGTTCACAGTCACAATCTGATTGTTGTTATGGAAACGCAAATAGATGTAGAAGTACCATACACATATTTTTTCAAAGACTGATGTGTCAGATCTCACCATGCGTCACACTCTGAATGGGAACAACACTCGTAGAAAATGACATGACACTGATAACTACTCTTAACAAGGCACCCCGCATCCAATATGAACAAGGTGACAGTTAATCAGAAAATATTTGATCCATGAGAGCTACCAAATGATGCTCCAACAGCAGCACAGGTGTGACTGGAGGTGTTTGATCTCTTTCTTATCGAGCCTCAATGATCAAAATGCAACAAGCTGCTAACAGATGGATGACGCATCACCACATTGACTATTGTTTAACTGTTATCATCCATCACTAGGTGACTGGTCATGAATGCCTTCAGAGTGAGGGTCAGTGGGGCCTTTGGTGTTAAACAGGGGTTTGGTCTCATCAATCACTTCTCCTGATTATGGTAGGTAATCCTATCAGGGGTTTAAACTAAAACCACTTTATCTAAATCTCCACTCAGTTACCCCGTACCTTGTGATCACAAATGTAGGGTAATTCAGATGTGGAGGTTTTAAATCATCTACTCATTACTCATGATTGACATCAAATCAAATCAAATCGAACTTTATTAGAGCACATTTCATTGACAGATGCAACACAATGCGCTTTACAGGAATATGAATAAAACAATGAAGACAACAAGACAAAACATAAGAGAATAACAAGTACAACAGTCATGGGAGTTTAAAACAGTGAAGCCAGGGAACAAGTGAGGACTGTGGAGATGAATGCATAGTAAACAAAAGCTCAAACGAAATTCAAAAAATAAAAGAATGTTCCAGAGGCTGGGGGCAAAAACACTAAAAGCTGCCTGTCTCTTGGTTCTAGGCTTCGGGGGGAAAAAAACAGGGTACATACCTTAAACACAGGTCTGACATGTAGTGGGGTGCATGATCATGACATTTATGTGCACAGCACATAACTAAAGCCAGATCAAAATAGGCACTTCAAAGACTCATGTCAAAGACATCTGTTGAAGCCCCTTTACTTCTGGCCTAGTTGTTCTTTGTCCATTTGATTACCTACCAGGCAGTCAGATCACTTGCCCATTCTATTCTTTCATTCTCTTCTTTGCTTTGTTGTTTTGCTATGTGCTGCCTAAAGGATTATGAGTGCGTCTTTTTGTGCCTTTTCTACCACTTGAACGTCACCTCCGCACGTCATCAAGCTCTGTGGCAGCGAGTGACGCCCAGCGCCATTGTGTGGCCAAAGAGTGATCAGCGCGGTACAACGAATCTCTGTCAGCCCGGTTGAGGGGACATTTGTCCCTTTTGTTAGTCACAATAGATGTGCCACAAATACCACCAGTGGGGGAAAGGGGGGGGGGGGGGGTCAGGACTTGGGTGGCGGTGTGGTAAGCATTTAAATGAACCACAGCTATTAGCCTATGTGGTTTTATGAGGTGTGAGACCTTCCTGCTCCTTCCAGGCTCTTTTACACTGAGGTCAGAGCAAACGCAGTAGAAGTTGCAATAATGTGTGACCTGGGCTCATCATCATTACATCATTGCTCAAGTGTCACCAAAGTGTCACACAAAGTGACCCCTGCAACTATGACAGCATCTAAGCTGGCCTAGTTTCAACTGTTCCAAACCTTCTAAACTTTGACTCACTGAACCTACAAACCACCCAAGGTTATGCATTGTCAACGTAGAGACATAGAGCTTGTATTTTGGTTTCAAGTCGCATCTGCCAAGGGTTTAGAATGCTAGACATCAAATGGTTTTGGATCACAAATTGTACAGTAGGCCTACATCTCAGACCAGACAAACGTACAGGTATAAGTAAACAAAGACAGGCAACACTCATGCAAGACTCATGCAATATGGAGTAAGACAAAGATTACCAAGTAACCTGTCTGAACCTTACCCATTCATTACTGAAAATCACAAACTGCATAAACAATCGTTTATGTATAAGAACTGTAAACACAGCAGGTAGACAACTAGCAATCATTTTCCATGTGGATTCAGCATTTAGTAATTTTGCAACTGAAATCTTTCACCCCTCATTAACATAGCAAAGTCTTTAGAGAAGTAAATTACTATTTTCTAACAAGACATTAATTCTATAGCTAACTTCAAGAAAGCCCCACTTTTCATTTCAACAGCCCTATGGTTTCCAAATGATTTGGTCTTGCCGTGTAAGACTACTGAAAAATATACAGTACTTGTGTATCCAAACACAAACATTTCACCAGGTACCAAGCCATTATCACTCTGCCAGTTTTAGGGATGCATTGAATGTCAGTCAGAGAAGCCTTTGAAATGTGATTCCACTCATCCTTGATACCACACTTGGTGTGTGCAGTGAGGGAGGGCACACCCTCCTCAGACAGACAGCCTGCTGGTGCCCGTCGATGACAAGCTGCCTCACTAATTCCTCCTCTGAAAGAATAACAAGGGGAGAAAAACAGGTCACAGTGTTCCTTCAGACAGAAAGGAAAAGTCAGGGAAGTTATCATAGCTGAAGATCTCCACTCAACTCAAGTGGAGCCTCTCTAGAGCCTCATCAAGAAATAACAACAGACCCCTTAAGCATGTCGCAGGGTCTCGGGAGAAAAACACTTACATAACAAGAATCCCCATTTACAAACCCTTGGGTAGCAAAAAAAAAGAAGAGAGAAAGAATGTTCTTGAATGCTTGGACAAAAGACGATCTGTTTCCCAAACATATTTACTTAAGACAGTCATAAGGAAGCTTAGCAGTGTACAACCCCCACTGCTCTTCCTCCGGTCCCCTCTTTACCCCCCAATCCTTGCTAGTACTGGTTCCATTCTCCCTCCACAGGCTTGAGTTGAGAGCCTCAACATGTGAGGACTGCATGTCACATGAGAGTAGGCATGTGAGGAAGGATTCACTTAGTGAGCCCATAGGCTTGGGAAGCCTTTGCCTCTCTCTGATCTCCTATTATATTCCATTATATTCTATCATATATATTCCATTAAATATCATATGGGTGTTGTTTGATGTCAGTTGATGTTAGATGTTATGGATGTCATATGATGACAACAAGAGACTACGTCTTGTTTGTGTTCTTTGTTGTCTAATCTAATGCAATGGTCATGGCTTACACCTCATTTTCTGCTCCACTTTCCTTGATTTGAAAAATGCACATACTTAGCTCAGCTTTTGAGTTAAAGAAAAAAACAGATTTTTCTCCCCTGATATAAACATCCATTATAATTCCCACTGAAGTTACATTGAGCATATATCGTCGACATTTTATCCATCGGCATGGATCCAAAACGTACACCAAAGTTGAGTTTTCGTGAAACAAAAGTCAATATAAATTGACCCACAGACGACCAGACCGATTTGTTCCTGTCCCTGTGAAAGTGTTCACGGTCCCCAGGTCACGGTTGAAGTTCTCATATTTATGCGAGCTGAACTGATAATTCACTGGTATGTGTTTTCATGAGGTCTCAAGGGCCGAGTAGAACCCCCTCGCTAACGTGCCTGTCTGAACTCTGCCCCTTCCTTTACTAGGGGTAGCAGTGATGGGGGTCAAGGCTTTGGAAAACACCCCGACTTAGGGTAACAATTCGAGGAGGCATAACAAGGTTATGTAACCTAGTCGCTGGACCCTAATGACTTTGCAGGGCTTCTGGAATGTCCACTCTCAATAGGCCTCTTTTTTCATGAACCTCTGTTTGTGGCAACACAAATTAGCTTTCGTATGGTAATCTTAAACAAATCATATGCCTGTGCTGGATGAAAGGCATGCAGGACATGTGCATCACTGGCAATGTCCGAAGCAGCATGAGTAAGTCTAAATGGCCACATGACCTCCAGAAATAGATGCCTGCTTTTCTATTAGGTTAGGTTCTTCTCTTTCTTCTTGAATTCTTTATGCATTCCTGTCCCTTCCTGCTAAGCTGCTCACATAGCCTTCTCAAAGACTATAAACACAGAGAATGAGGGTTGGCTGGAATATCATGTACGAAAACAAAGCCTCACCCTAGCTTAAGAGAATTATGTTTCCTACCATTATGATGCCATTGATTGATATTCAATGTCAGCAGCACTTGTTCAGTGCCTTTGCATTCTGTTAGAGCAGGGCCTGTAGACTGCTCCTATAAACATGTTTGATAAAGGTAAACATCTCACATGTGGTTTCCTCTCTATGCTATGTGTAAACTGAGGTCATAACCCTATCCTCCACCTCCCCAGTCCCTTATTGTCTGGGATGTCTCCCAGCTGTGTAGGAGAACTTCTGCCCCAGAATGAGCTGTTTGTCTGGGGCAATTCAGGCCTGAGTCCCACCACCAGCCACAGCCGTGACCTCAGCGGGCCCCTGGTGCCTAGGTGACACATTTCCCAGGGAGCCCAGCCCTGTCTGGCGTAACACCAATTACTTAATGAGCAAGCTTGAATTCCTGCCATGCCTGCCTCCTAATTTGTCGTCTTTATTTGTGCCTGTGTGGCCACAGTGGCTGGGACAGAGGCCTGGGATCATGAAATTATGAGATAGTCAACCCTGTCCACTTTTAAACCATATATTTCATGTGCAGTGATATTACAGGGAATAGTTCCTGGTTCACCTGCATGTAAGACTAATTATTTTATTTTTTCATTGAACATTGAACCTCTGATGGAGTGATGTTGTGCATTCTTGCCCAATGACAGGCACGTCAGGTGCTCAGACATGAAGCATGCCACTCCCATACGTGAGATGAAAAAGACATGTGCGGGAAAAAGAACAACTCCTATCACGCCCAATGGGCAGCCTGACTGCCAAGATTGTCCAAGGCGTGGGAGTGAGGCATGCCTCACCTGGCACAACCAACTAGTGGAAAGCATACACATCTGATTGCTCACTTGCCCACAGCAGGTTTCTGCCATCAGACACTGATGTGTTTAGAAGTTCATGGTAATGGCCTGACTGCAGTGTTGAAAGACTGTTGAAAGATCTGTGTGTGTGTGTGTGTGGGGGGGGGGGGGAATCTAAATAAGAACAGTTCAGTGTTGACATGCATAGCAAGTATCCATACCTGTACTTATTAGTGTGGGGTAGCCTATTGAGGCAGTAACAGAAGAGTGCTTGTCAGCAGTGAGAGAAGTAATTACATACCCTCCTCTTTAGCAACACCAAGTCACCATTGGCTTTCAGGACGCTGCGTCAGTGAATTGGGGTTGGCGCTGCGAACGAGTGTATTGTCCGGGATTTGTAGCAGCAGACACAAACCAGCATTACCGCTTCCATTCGAACACAGCAACTGAATATCTCCGTTTCTTCTTATTTGAACCGCTATAGTCCGTCAGCCAACATCCTCCGAGGATCTAGAATTCATCACATCATTTGTTTACATTTGACGATACAATTAGTTGATAATTAGTTTTTCTTCAGCTTCCTTTTTACTTTTATCATGATATTAACTTGAGGATCATAAAGAACAGCGGCTATAACTTCAACTAACGTAGTAGAAGAACATTTTTCTTCAAGCAGACTCAGATTCAACTATGATGAACAAGAACGGGATGGTGACAAAAATTCACACGAGAATAAGGACCGATCCTTTCACCAGCAATTATGAGTTGCTTGGCAGAGAATTGGGAAGGTAAGTTGGCTGGAATTTTTTTAAGAAGTGATAACTTCACTCTGTGCGCAACAGTGCGCTCACATATGAGGGAGGCAGTGCAGTGCAACACGATCGCAACCTTTCGCTACTTTCTACACGAACAATGGAACCTAGGAAGATTTACCGGATTTAAGTAGTCAGGTAAATGGCTTGGCTTGGAAATATGTTGTACTTTCTCTCTGCACGCGCGAACAGGGATCATTGGAATATTTAAACATTCCAGCGGTCCATTACGGATGAGCGCGACGCTGCGCTGGCACTGCCATGGAGACGCGCTATGGGACGCGCTCTCCCAACTGTGCTCGAATTGTCAGAGATTGTCTCTATTGGATTGTGTTTAAGAAATATGAGGGATTTATGGCTTCATGTGTAAGATTTTGTCGTAAAATGTGTCTTGACTAAGATGGGCAGTTTGGAAGTGGGTGATACACTATTTGGTAGATTATTCTCAAGGTGTTCGTCCTGGACAGGTGTTTTGCAATGCATTGGGATCACGCAGACCTGCCCGCGCGAGCATCTTGTTTTGTTCTCTAGGAATTTACTATATATGCCTAATTTAATCAGACGATACGAGTTAATATCCTATACCTATGGCTATGCTCCTCATCCCTTTACGACCACAAAATTCGCCATAGTCTCGAAAACGATGTTTTCTTTATCTGATTCCCCCTCATGTGTAGCACATTCACACTGTGCCCTGTAAGATCTCAGAGGAGATGATGGAACAGCAGCAGCATTAGGAAACACCGCACTGTAGACAAACTTTTCCCCCTTCTCTCCTTTTCATCTATGTTACTGTGTAGGCTACTGCTCACTGGCTTTGTTTTATTAGAAGGGGGATGATGAAAAGCACTTTGCCAGTCCCATGATTATCGTGAAATAGGCTTCTTGTGCCATCACTACATAGTCCACAGTAGCTCCCCTCTTACTGCTCTCCCGTCTCTCTATATATCTGTCATACAAAAGAATCTCAGACAGACACACACACACACACACACACACACACACACACACACACACACACACACACACACACACACACACACACACACATACACACACACACACACACACACACACACACAGAGAGAGACACACACACTATTAACACAGGAAGGTATGTTTGTTATTTTTCTCTGGTTTTCCAAGAGCCTGAACGTGGCTCCAGCACACAGCCTTAGTAGTTTGGGTTTGTTACAGTGGGCTATTTTCCTGCCAATCATGCCTGTTTGGTCCCGGGGGGTCAGGGTGGGAGGTAATGTGCCAATTAACATTAGTCCCGTCCCGTCCCCCCCGCCTTTCAACCCCCTGATGTTTTCCACAGATCAGTGAGTGTGACCTACAATGCATTTGAACCCAGACATGGAAGTGTGCATTCCAAAGGTGTGGAATGTGGGGCTTCAACAGTTGTTAGTTTCCCATTAAAAAGCCAGTAGCCAGGCTACTTCGCAGAGTGTTCAATAAACACTCATAGAAATGCTTTATTTAAAAAATTCTTCTCGACACCCCTGTTTAAATAAGTGATGCACTAATACAACATGTATGTTTGATAATTTACATGTAGCCTACTTAGAGGTGGTTTGTTATTTTCTCTTTCTTTGAGAGTATGCATTGCTAAATAAAGAGTCACTCACATTGCAGGTTGGTTGCAGCAATATTTCCTATTTAGACATCATGGGACATCCTGGGCCACAAGCCAGGAGCTCGGGGCCTCCAGGAGCTGTATGCCTCCTCTCCCTCCCTCCCCCATCCCTCCCCTCTCCTCCTCATCCTCCTCCCATTACATCGCCCTCACAACATCCTGAAATCTGCCTTCATAAATCCCATTAAGTGTAGGAATGTGAGTTGTGCTTGAAGCCAGAAGAGCAGCTTGTCAAGATTAGATGGCCAGTATATACCCCCCTCCACTGTGTGTGAGAGACCTATTTGCTGGTGCTGACTTCCTCAATAACACCTCAAATGGCTACCTCTGACTGCTACCCTTAACCCTCAGACACACACACACACACACACACACACACACACACACACACACACAAATGTAGATCAGTCTGCACTTTTTTCCAAGTTGCAGTTGAAAAGTATTGATTTGGGCAAAGAGAAGGTTGGATACACAAGCACACGTGTGTGTTTGTGTGTGTGTGTGTGTGTGTGTGTGTGTGTGTGTGTGTGTGTGCGTGCGCGTGCGTGTGCGTGTGCGTGTGACAGGAAAAGTAACTCCGCTTTGAGTGTGAGAGGCAGCTGATGGCGGTCAGCTGTCAATGCTCTTTAGAAATACTGAAAACAAGCTCACAGGAAAGACAATGTCTCAATTAGATTAACGTCATCGCCAGTACCACCACAAGTTTCTGATGAATTATCTGTTCACATCTTCATACTGAGTGAAAACTTCCTTTTATGGTCCTTTGTTGCTTTGACGATGTACAAACCACTTGCAGACATGTCTGTCAGCAATGGATAAATGCCAAATTAGGTGATTGCGTTGTCTGCACAATTAAAACATTTTGTTACTGGAGATTCACACAGGATGTCAAAAAGCCATCAGACGGCTGACTGGGTTTTAGTCTTAGTGTCGCTACCAGAACCAGTTTCCTGTTTGAAGACAAGGCTGAAAATGTAATCTCACATGAGCCTGACATTTGAGACAGAGTATGTTAAGTTTTATGAGCATGTGTCCACCTCTTTTACCCTTGTTCTCTTGTCTGATGCATTGTCACTCTTCACAAGTCACAAGTCTGGGTGTGAACACAGCAGGGTAATGTTGACCGCGTTTAGCAACCTTTGACCTGTCGTCACCACCTTAAAAGCCCTCCTGTTGCTCATCAGCATTGCCTGGGGGCCGTTTCTATTCAGTCCATCTGTAGTTCCCAGCACAGGGCTAGCTGGTCTGAACTTGGCAAATGGCTAATTAAAGAAGAAAGGCTTTGACTTTGACTGGTTTTGCCTTTTCAATTCGTACAATGTGCCATAACAATCGGCATGTAAGACTGGGAGCTAGTGAGGGCTAAGAAAGGGGAAGGATCGACCCATGGGGAATGGATCCATGCCAGCCAACAGATCCAGGAGAAGTAGTAGGCTTTGGTTCACAAAGCAGTGAGTCCAGAGTAAAGCTGTGTGGGAAAATGACTGGCACCAAGCTGATCGGACCTCTCTGTAAAAGCCACTGTATTCAGCTTCTCCCCTGTACTGATCCTGCTTTTGATAGCAGAACCATAGGGGTGCCATTGTGTGTCTACCTGCGCAGTTTCCCTGAATGCCCTCTTCTGGCTCCATCTGGCTGAGTTGTGGTGGCCTCCAAAGCAGTATCAGTGTCAAATGTCAAATAAATAACATGGTAGGGATGGTTGTCAGTTGAATGTAGAGGGGAGGTTGAAATGTACTAATGGGGCCACCAAATTGTTTTGTCAGTGAGGTTACGGTCGTCATTCAAGTTTGTGAAGGGGTTGGGAGGGCTCTGCAGTGGCTGTAGAAATAATGACCCCCCAGTCCGGCCCTGGTGAAGTGGGTGGTCCTGATCTATGGGGCTGCGCTGTTTGCTGGTCAGCCTGTGCAGGCCTTTGTTTGGCTGTCTGAAGGGATGCAGGGTCCTGCCAAAGGTCTGGGTGGAGGCGTTTGGGAATTCCATTTGTCCCCACTGCTGTCAGCTGTAAGAATGGGCAGCGGACAGAGGCCCCTTTATCGCCCTGGGAGGGACGGGTAGTGTTTGTGGAAGGCTGGACACAGAGGGGCGATTCTACACATCGGATTTCCTGCCCACACCCGCGCCTGACCCTCAACACCTCCGATGAATCCATCAACACATGCAGCAAATGGAATGCTGTTGAATTCTCCGATGGTATTCTAGAATGGTGGTTATTCCTTCATTCCTCTGGCTTAAGTTGTTGTGTGTTGGGGTTCTTGCAGACAGAGAACAAGCCCAGCTGTTGCACAGAGGGTCAGATTGACCTGAATCGCTCTATTAGTCTTATCACCCCCCCCCCTGCCCATGCAGCCACTCAGGCCCAACTGTCAGTCTTATCTCCTGGGTTTCAGGCCCTCTACAGTGGAGGCGGAAGAGGAAGAGGAGGAGGAGGAGGAGAGAGAGAGGATAGAGACGTATCTCCCTTTACTGTTGAGTGACATAAGAGTACATGTGTTTATCAGTCCAGTTGAGCCTAACAATAGTAGATGTCTCAATCTCCCATTCTCTGTAGTAGTACCGTCCCACCTCTTCATTCCTCGCCTACAGCCTTATGTTGTGGCCTTTTTGTGGTCCCACCAACTGTAATATATGTTTCACTATACTGTACATGGGCCCCTTTTGCTCTTGTGGTTTTAATGTACCTACCTCTGTTAAAGGTTAACTCTCAGTGCAGTAATGCAATATTTCCCTGGGATTGGTTGTCCTGCTCATAATATTCCTCATGATATTCCCCAGTGTCCCACGTATAAGATATGATGGAAGCTAACTGTCTCTAATCCGACACATGTTCTTAAAAGCTAACTTTGAATGAAACAAGTTTCATTGCGGTTCAGATTATTAAGTGCACCTATCTTCTCTTCTGTTCCCAGGGGAAAGTTTGCTGTGGTGAAGAAGTGCATTGAGAAGGCGACAGGGAAGGAGCACGCTGCCAAGTTCCTGCGTAAGCGTCGGAAGGGTGAGGACTGCCGCAAGGACATCATCAATGAGATCGCTGTCCTGGAGTCGGCTAAGGCGAACCCCTATGTGGTGGCGCTGCACGAGGTCTACGAGACCAACTCTGAGATCATCCTCGTCCTCGAGTGGTGAGTCAACTCACTTGCAAGAAAACACGCACAGGCTATTTAAAAGTCATTGAAGGGAGTAAATATGGAACACATGATGCATGGACATTATCATTAGTGTGTGTGTGTGTGTGTGTGTGTGTGTGTGTGCGTGTGCGTGTGCGTGTGCGTGCGTCTCACATTTGTCTGTGAGAGTGTATTTAGATTTGCATATGCAGCCAATCTTGGTTCATGTCATCACTGATGCGAGAAAATGCTGGTGATGGTTATCTAGAAAACCTTTTAAACTTTCCTTGCATGTTGATGCTCCACCACAATATACCGCTGCCAGGAAAAACGGGATGAAATGATAAGGTTCTTAATGAGGGGGGAAACGAGAAACCATTAAGTGCCATTTACTGAAAACTTTCCATCTCTGCAGCAGGTTTTTCCTCTGCGTAATTTCAAGGCTTTTGATTGACGTGATCGTCTGTTTCAAAACCCCCGTACATAGAGGATTCTGCCTATAAAGCATAGGATTTGTAAACCGCATGTGATGAGACATCCTTGCATAGACAGGATGCTGACTGACAGGAACGTCAGAGCTTTGTTTTTCTTGAGAAATGGTAGATTACATCTTGAGTATAACCCTCACACAGACTTCCTGTGTGTTGCACACTTTTTTGCTGAGGATGCAGCTGCATGTCACTCAAG
Source organism: Argentina silus (assembly GCF_951799395.1). Lineage (NCBI taxonomy): Eukaryota > Metazoa > Chordata > Actinopteri > Argentiniformes > Argentinidae > Argentina > Argentina silus. The sequence goes on from NC_139663.1 coordinate 8,847,305, forward strand.
AGTTTCTCACCTCAAATACAGCTGAGAATACACACACGGATGTGCGTGCCTGCATGAAATGTATAACCTTATAAGGATATGTTCTGTCCTGTGGCTGGTTGTTGTTCTCGTTTTAACCACAAACACCTCTGATTCTTGTTACCTAGACTGAATGCTATGTAGTCTTTACTATGCTATGTAGTAAAGACTACATAGCATACATACAAGGACTTCTGTCGATGAACTCCATGACCCCAGAGCCACTGTTAGAACACAACAAGCATGAGGTTGTAAAGATCTAGAAGAACAGCTTTAAGATTCTTGGTCACATGGCAGTTGGCCTCAGCATAATGGCTGGTCCATCAGGCATCCAGTCGTATTCCCAAACACAGGTGCACCAGTCAACAACTGAGATACATCCACTCAGTGAACCATAGAGGGCAGGGCGGTGGAGGGGCTCTGTCTTGTGCCAAGTGACCCACATCTAGCATCTGTGTCCTCCATAGCTGCTCTGGTAATGAATGGCCTCATTAAGAGCAAGAGAGAATAATGAGCATCCTAATTACCCCCCCTCACCCCCCCCCCCCCCCCCCCCCCCGTTACAGATAGACAGCAACATAAGGCAGTTAATCCAAAACCGTGTCCTCTTCTAACCCTGGTCATAAACCGCCCACGCACCCCCCTCTTCTCCACCCAATTCCCATCCCAGACATGGAATGCTCCTGCAGAACAAAGGGGTCTCTATGGGGGGGGGGGGGGGGGTTGCTGTGTTTGACCTCTGACTGAAGTGTGAAAGAGGAAGCAGCCACCAGTCCACCCCAGCATGCCTGCAGTGAAAACATCTCAGGGGGGCAGCTGACACAGGTCCATAGCCTTTTACTGGCTGCCAGATGAATCTGCACTGGGCCAATGTGCATATTTAACACAAAACATTTCCAGATACAGTCTAGCAGCTCGCTTCACTCATTTGCACAGTTTTACACATTTGTCAGTGCCTTAGCCCTTTCTGTGTATTGCGCAGACAATGTCCGGGAGGGAATGTTCTACATCTTCTTGCTTATCTCTCAGAAATAGTGCAGATCACAGTCCAGTTTATTCATTGTGTTCCTAACTAGGTAAGCTGCAGCAGTTATGAATGTGAGCCCTTTGGCTGTTAAAGAGCTGTATCTCAGAGCTCTCCGACCTCAGCATGGGCTTGATTTGTAGCAATCCAGAGAGAATAATTTTCCATTTCCTGTGGGTTTACATGTAAGCCGTTAGTAAGGCTTCCAAAAGTAGCACACAAATGCACTAGCAAACACACATACATTCACACAAACACACATTGGCACACACATATCTGCACATAGCCACAACCGCATCCTTTTGAATGTATGAGAAATAGAAGCGAGAAGCAGAATTCTCATCTCTGAAAGTTTAAACCCAATCTGAGCAAGCACCACAAACACCAGACATAATGACTAGTCTAAATGAAAGCCACTTTTATGAGAAATGAACCTGCATCATCTGTACATCTCTAAGCTTTCAGACTATTTGATCATAAGTGCTTCTCCACATTTTGACCACAGTCCACATGTCCTGGCTGTATTGGTCTGAATAGTGCATGGAACACATTTCTGTATCTCCAACAGTAGATCTGTGTGTTCTTGACTTTCTACTTGTCTAGTCTAGTTTATTTTATTTTTGGAGAACTGATCTGTTCTTTAGCTCTCTGTAATTTTAAAGATGGAGAAGTATTTTTCAGCCATCTCTCCTACCTAAGTCTGCTTTCATCCACTCAACTGAAGCATTATCTAATCTTTTTACGTCAGTATTTTGACACGTCTTATGTAATCCATTTAACCCTCACCTCCAATCCATGTCATCCATTTGTTTTTCCTCTCTTTTTTTATTGGCCCTTTGAAAATCAGTAGTCCTGGGATTGTTACTTTGCTTGAAACAACTCTACTATCCAACTGGCAGGAGCTGACCTACATTTAAAAGTCCAATAAGTGTTCAATTTCTTAATGTCAAGCATTCATGTATTTCCTCTTAAAGGAACATTCTAGGAACTTGTAAAAGTGTTTTGAGTATGTGGATTGGCTGAAATGTTGTATGCCACTTTTCAAAAGGGATTTTTTTTTTTTTTTTTTCCAAAACACACACACACACACACACACACACACACACACACACATATATATATTCCATTTCATACATCAGCTCATATAGTGTGTGCAAATTCACTGAGACAGTGAAAAAAGATACAAAACATAAAAAGGAAGTATCAACTCTCTTCAAGTGCTTGGCCAGAATGTCTTCATCGGTGTGTTTAATTTAAACAGGATGGGTCTCATTTGCAAAAAAAACATTGCTTAATTTCCTGTTGTATGACAGTTTAATAAATAAATTACTGTATAACAGCATCTTCATTTCCAAAACCTGTTTTTCCTTGATCTTAGAACTCATTTGGGGTGTTTGGTTGGATTTTGTGGGTTTGCATCAAGTGGGGTGGGGGATTGGTCAGAAGAATCCGCCAGCATGAAGTATTTGTCACCCTAAGTGAAGGACATTATATGGCCCAGTGACAGATATCCTGAGGAATCCAGAAAAAACACAAGCCCTATTTTCACAGCTGAGGACAGCAAAGAGGGCAAGGCTAACGGGGATTGAGTGGCGTAGTGATGTAACAGGCATGCCCAGGGCCTCCTCACACATTTCCTCTGAAGATAAAAAGCATGTGTGCAGTTTAAATCCCCACACATAGTTCAGTTTTTTGGCCAACTATTTGCTCCAGGCATTTGATCTGTTGGAGGGGTTAGGGTTAGGGTTAGGGTTATCTAACACAAATCCGCGATGTCCCCTTATTGCTTCCCATTGTTACACAAGCATAACAACATTGACGAGCCAAGAATTTGCCCATTTCCCTTCCACGAAATCCTTCACAATTAATTTCATAATTAGCCCTCCTATTTAAAAAGTGAATCCTTCCAATTGGATTATGTTTCGTAATCCCAAGCGGTTAGAGTACAGAAGGTTCCCAGGTTTGAGTGAATCCCATCTTTTGGAGAGCAACTCCATGTATGGGGATTAGCCATGTCATTTAGTGTTCTACACTCTACTGTAAACCTACAGAAGCACTTCAATATGGTGACAGTGATGTTCCTTATATGTCTTAAGTAGGTAACTCTATATTCCAGGGCAAGAGTATGTTGTTTGATTGATAGATTTGACTCAGCCACGTTATTTTTCCCTCATTTAATTTGGAGTTATCTGATCTGGAATGTGTCTGCCTGTGACAGGCCTTATCTGGGGCTGGCACATCCTGATATGGGTCCTCATATCTCCAGTCATAAACATGAGGTCGGGCAGGCACAGGGAGAGGCGCGGGCACCTAATATTTCTACTGATTTATGGGTGGAACTGTTAGAGCGCCACAGGAGTCACATGCATAATGCGTGGATTTGGACGGACCCTGTTCCCAAGCACAAAGTACAATTATGAGCTGACGGCTGTTACATCATTTTCTAAGAAAAACGGGAACTAGGGGTTGACTTCACTGTGAATGTGTTACCTTGAAGGGGTGGGATTGCTATTGTTGTCTTATCTGTGTTTGGGTTGTGTCTCAAATGCAGGTGTTATATACAGTAGATGGGTGTACTACAGTTCACACTATTCATGTACAATTTATTTGAATAAGCTAAAATGCATAATCAGAAATCAAAGCAACCCAAGGAAAACCGTACCTTAGATGTAATGAACATGTACAATACTGTACAATTTTTCTCTCATCTTGTCACGTTTGAGCACTGTTTTGAGTTCTCTCCCTCTGTTTTTTCAGTGCTGCCGGTGGAGAGATCTTCAACCAGTGTGTTGCTGATAACGATGAGGCCTTCACAGAGAAGGATGTCATCAGGCTGGCTCGGCAGATCCTCACCGGCGTGGCATGTCTGCACCGCAACAATGTAGTCCATTTAGACCTGAAGGTCAGTAGAACTTACTGTAGGGCACCCCATGGGGTTGATATGGCAGACCAATAACTCTCCCTGTAGATGGGACATTTCTGGCTAATAAAGAAGCCCACTGGAGTTACTATGTTTGTCCTGAAGTGACAAGTGTTTTTGTTTTAAAGGCTTATGGTTTTCAGCCTGGTGGGAGCCCCCACTTTTACATAATGAACCCTGTCAGTGTCTGCTTTCCCACCGTAGAACTGGGATTTCACTAAAAGGTCTTATGTAACACAAAGGCACAGAACAAAAGCTGTACGTCTTCTAGGTTAGCTTGTCTGCCCAGCGATATTAAAAACATCTGTTTTTATTGGTGATAATGATGAAGAAAACACTGATTGTGGAGGCTCTTGGCAGGCGTGTTCTGGCCTAATATGAAGAAACCCTTATGAGCAGGTTTTGGGGGAGAGCCGAAGTCCCCAGACTAGGTTTTATTTGCTCCCCCTCTCTCTCCTTCTGCTTTGAGGCTGTTGAGTCAATGGGTTTGAGTTGATGAATTCAGACCTTCAGTTAAGACCTCAAGTCTCAATGAATACTCAGCAACCCACTATGGTTCATCTTCTCTTGGTTAAGTGGTGTGTTTGAGTTGGTCTCATCTCTCTGTGTGTCTTCCCTCCAGCCCCAGAACGTCCTGCTGACCTGTGCTAGTCCCCTGGGGGATATCCGCATTGTGGACTTTGGCCTGTCCAGACGCATGGACAGTGTCACAGAGGTCCGAGAGATCCTGGGGACCCCGGAGTATGTGGGTGAGTCCTGTCTCCAGCCATCTGGCAATAAGCAAGATAACATCTATCTCAACCTCAGTACTGTAATTAGGTAATCATGGCTAATTGTGGTTGTCTGTTACTATTCCAGCTCCAGAGATCCTGAACTATGAACCCATCAGCACTGCTACAGACATGTGGTGAGCATGAGCTAATGGGACAATGTCCGCCTTTTAGTGTGCTGTGCAGACATAATTTAGTTTTTTATGACTTCTGTGAAATGAAGATGGATTTAGGTCATTGACATCACCTCCTTAATGACGTGCTGAAAAGCTCATAGTTGTGTGTTAAATCTATTGGACAAATTGCTCCAATTTGTTTCACTTCCATACTCAGTGTGTTGCTTATGATTTATACTGTACACATTAACTTAATTGAAACACCTTAAACACCTTCGTCTTTATGATTAAAACATGCTCCACAATAGTAATCTTCAGATCTTCTCTTGGAGTGTTAAGACCTGTCATTCCTCCTCCTCCCCCTCAGGAGCATCGGGGTTCTGACCTACGTCATGTTGACAGGAGAGTCACCCTTCATAGGAGATAACAAGCAGGAGACCTTCCTCAACATCTCCCAGGTCAACGTGGACTACTCCCAAGATGTCTTTGAGGGGGTGTCCTCCCTCGCCATCGACTTCATCAAGTCACTGCTATTCAAAAACCCCAGGTGAGCCTTAGTTCCTTATTTGTCTTCTGGCATATGAGTTCAGAGCTGATTCACACATTTAGGATGTGATTCACACTGCCTTGCCAGCACCTCCTCTTTAAATATTACCAAATGTATGGTCAATGGCATCATTTGTATTGCGATGCAGAAACTTGTAAAATTCCGTTCACATATCACATCCATAATAGTACAATCATTGGCATTTCCATCAACTTTCCATCAAAAACAAAATGTATGTATTCAAAATGAATAGTGACTACCCTTATGAACTCTCCTCTGCCTGATGTGTTTAGCCCAACATGTAACACATCAATCCTCTTGGCCATTGTACGTCATACCTGTAACTATCTGATAAAGTGATCCAGCACAGAAGGCCTTGATTTGTCAGTTTAATGTTGCAATGAAAGGCAGCAGTAGTCTCTCACTGTGATCCAGGACCATAATCTCCAGTCTATATAGTTTAATTGCTGAAGATTATCGGCTGTGTAAAAAAAGTGGAACAATTCCTGTGTGTGTGAGTAATCCAAAGAAGGGACATCTTGGAAGAAAAGCACTTTTGAGGTTTTCCAAACAGTATGTTGAAAAGAAAGAGTGTCAGTGTCTGTGAAGGGAGGGGGGAAGAGAACAGAGAGGAGTAGGATAGAGGCTGGTTACCCTTTGCTGTCCTTTATTTTATCCAGACCTTTTCCAATACACTCATCCACTGTGTGTGTTTGTGTGTCCGCAGGAAGCGAGCCACTGCAGAAGAATGCCTTAGCCACCCCTGGCTGAATGGGCCCTCCCACATGCACCCCCACCCCCACCTCCTTGCCAGCCCTGTGTCCTCATTGGACGAGCCTGAGATGAGCCAGTCAGAGTCTGAGCCTGAGAGCCCAGCGCCCTCCCATGAGTTGGACATCATAGGCTCGTACCTCACCTGCCCAGGCCAGGGCGAGCTGAAGTCTGGCCGGGACACCTTCTCCTTCGACGAGCCTCCCTTCCCCACACGACCTGAGATCCAGCAGGAGCTCATCTGCTGAGGGCTCCTCAAGGAGCTGTGGGAACTGTGTGGAGTGACTGACTGAATGAACTCATGTCAAAAGAATGGACACTGAGAGCCAGTTGTGGCCTGTTCCAATGTAAGGCCCTTGCTATAGCTCTGTGTGACTGTATGCATATTGCTGCTGCTGCTGCTGCTGTGAAAGGTGTGTGATGTCTGCATTGCTGAGTGCGTGTAAATGTATACCAGCGCGTGTATGATGCATGATGCCCTGTGCTGGTGGTGTGCTGACATTGTGCTGATCCAGTATGTGTCTGAAGAGGCCCACTGGTGCATTTTACTGCATGGGTAGCGAGAGTACTTTATGAGTGGGATTGAATGTACGGGGTGGACCAGGTCTTGTGCTCTGCAATGAAGACTGAGCACTGGTACTGTGCATCCACACTGAGAGCAGAGACTCAAGGGACACCAGAAACCTCCCTCTCTCCCCAGAACCACTGGACATCTGCACACACTCTGTGAAGGTTCTCCTGGTCCATCACAGTGTGGGGTTGGTTCCAACCTGCCCCACAACTTCGCCCCCGGGTTCTAAGTCCACTTCCAAAGGAACTTTTGAACCAAGACTGCTTCTCTTGTGAATGGTTGTTTGCCCCAAGAGGAAATGATGTTAGCCCATATGGACTTTGGAGGAACCACTGTGCTTTTGTGGCGGTCTGTCTCTCCTTACCTTTCATGATGACTGTTATGGTGTCTATGATGAAGGAGGCCAAGGGGTTCGACAGACGTCCTTATCTGGGAAGCTGTGTCTTTGTAGCAAAGGAATGCTGACTTTGTTATTGGTGTGGCCTAACAGATACCTGTCAGGAATGTCAAATACAGTAGTCCTGTCTGGTTTATGTATTTTTGTATATTTATGTGACCACTTCAGCCCCCCCATCCCCAAGCATACAACGCCACCTCAATGGCAAGCATTTTCATTGATCATTGACTTTTATTTGTTTAAGGACAATCTTTATGTCTAAGCACTTTTTTTTTTTTTCATTGATCTTCACAAATGGTCACCAAATAAAATGTCTCAACAAGTACAGTTCAGTTGAATGATTTTAGACACAAATGTATATAGTCACTGTCCAATATCTATTGTTATTGTTGCATCACGCTTTCCCACCAAGTACACCTGTGATGATATTTCTGTTGTTTATACTTTTTAAGAATATTTTGCTATTGTTGCACAATTGTCATATATTCATGTTTAAGATATGATCGCCCATTTGCTAATTTTGAATTCGTCAATAGAGAAGTAGTCCTAGTCCTTGAGAACAGATCATCTTTGGAAGGTGGATGCCTAGGTTTCGATGACATCACAGTGATTCAGACTGTGATGTTTATGACAGTGTAATGATTGTGTGGCCAATTGAAAGGCTCAGAGCCTATGGTTTTGGGAAGGCTTTGCAGAAGACGTGATATTTTCATGAGAGACTAGGGGGACAAATTCCTTTCGAAGAGATTTACTATTAAACAGGGTTGGGGTGTGTTGAATTTCAATTGTGCCAATTCACAGTAAAAAATTGAAATTGAAATTACAATTCAATGATTGCAAATAGGGCATTTATTTTAAATGTTTCTCAATTAACTGAAAAAGAGAGGCTTTTTACATCAAAAGTTTTTCCATTTTTGAATTTTAGATTCAAATCAACTGCTTAATCGGCTGAAGTGAAATCAAATTTACCCAAACCTTGCTATTAAAGAGAAATTACTCTTGATAACTTCTCAAAATGTACTGAAGTGCAAGTGTATATTGTTTGTCAGTGTAATAATAATCTGTATAAAGTATTGTTTTCTATTGTCAAAAGTTTTAAGATCCATAATGTATGATTGTTTAAAAATAATTGTATTTTTCTTTTTTACCATGACTTTGTACTTATGACTTAAATTCCTGGTTTCTGCTCATGAATTTCAGGCTGGTTTGCACTTATGTCCATTTGAACGTTACATTAAAATGAATACATGTTGATGGCATGCCTTGCAAAATGTATCAAAGAAGAATAAATATACATTTTGTATTAAATTGTTCACCCTGATTAATTGACATAACCTGACATAACAATCTCTTACCATTGGAACAATAAGTATAAATATGTTCCCCTAGTGTCAATACACAAAGCACATCTTTCTCTGCCACAAACCACAGCTGCCTACTTAGGCTATAGGCCTAGTTCCTTATACAAAGGTAAATTAGAGGTATCGTAACCCTCTATAACTTCCTTCTATTTTCAATGTGCTGAAGATTACCGTCTCTTCATCCATAATCTCATTCCACAATGTTCCCCATAGTATAGTTTCTGTCCTAAATGGTCTTATGGTCGTTTCCAAGTTTTAGCTTTTCCTTACAGTGTACTGTAGGTCTGTTCAGGGAAAATAAACTGCAGTTTGAAATGTAACAAGAAGAAAACAAATGGCACTGACCAGCTCTCCAGAAATATCCAACCGCTCTTCACAGGAAATTCCAGTGTCCCATGAAAAGGAGCACACTCCGATGCTTTCCTCCATAGTACGCAACCACACACACACACACACACACACACACACACACACACACACACACACACACACACACACACACACACACACACACACACACACACTCTCCCTTGTTTACTTGAGGCATGTGGAACAATGGCCTTGCCTGCCAATGCTCTGAATTCTTGCTTTAATGTGTTCTTTTTCTGCACTTGGCCCAGTCCAGCTCCTCTCAGGCCACTAACGAGAGGGGGCTCCCTGCAGGGCCCTGCTCCGGAGGCCCCGGCCGGAGTGACCGTTTCCCTCAGGAATATCCTGCTGCTCTTAGGTGTGGAATGCCAGAAAATTTCTAAACTTTCCGTCATTCTCTCTTTCCATTCTCTCTCCCTCTATTCGCCTCATACTTGTTAATAGGTGGGTTTATCAGGGGGGTGGCTCTGTTTTTACACCGTTGCTATGTTTTCACCCCTACCAACCCTACACACACACACACACACACACACACACACACACACACACACACACACACACACACACACACACACACACACATAATCAAACCATGAAAGAGTACTTGTTGCGGACCATTGGTTCATCGATCATTAGTTATTTCTCAGAAACAAGAGTTCAGGATTATTTGATCTGACTCTGATGTTAAAGACAGCAATTATGAAAGGATTTACAACAGATCCGAGGACAGTTTCTGTTATCTCTAAAGGCCTTTAGGTGGGACTTTAACTGTAGCTCCAAACAGCTGGCCCATCTAGCCCTCAGATCATTACAAATGAAAAGAGTATACCACAGCTTATCTACACACAAAGATAACCGGTTCTCTAAAGTAGAAGCAGATGGGAAGATTCTCATAGTGGGTTTTTTCGGTAACACTTTACATTAAGGTCACATTTGTAAAGAGTTTATAAATGCTTTAAAAACTAACCCTGATCATTCAAAATGATTTGCAATGTAAATACAATACAATTTCCCAACTGTGCAACCACTATGCAACAATTTCAAATAATATTCGATTATTTCACATCAGGGTTAGTTTTCGAAGCATTTATAAGTGCATTTATAAAGCATTAATAACTACCTCCTGATCACAAGCTCCCTATTTGGCAAGCACCAAGTGAATATAATAAACAATAAACACAAATTCTGTAGTTTATCAGACGTGAATCTCTTGCTATGTGTACTAAAGCTATCAAACAGCATGATATGGTGTGTTGCATACAATTATATATTGCATGAATCTAATCTCTTTACCTTCTTTATGTGTGTATTGGGCAGAAACAGAAAGGAAATTATGAGTAATTTTAGTGTGCATTTTATAGAATATTGCAATGTAGAAAATGTTTGAATGTGCATGATAGAATAACTAGCGTGCCTAAGACTATGAATAGTTTCTGTTGAAAGCATGTAATCCCAAGGTAATCATGCATCCTTAAACAAAGAAGAGGCTGTCACCACCTTGACACTCCCGGCTTGATCCCTTGAGGTCAATAAAGATCTGGAACAGGTAATCAGCATGTGGGAAACTCGAAACCATCATCGTTACATAACCATAGGTACTTACATAACCATAGGTAAATTACTT